>NC_048907.1:772487-881665 GCF_011077185.1 Oxyura jamaicensis
CATCCTGTCCCCTGGGGTCTGTCCTGCCCCCTGGGGTCTGTCCTGCCTGCTGGGAACCCGCTGGCACCTTGTCCTGTGCACCTGGCGAGGTTGGAGCCACGGCACTATGTGCTCTGCCCCAGCACCTCTCCCTTGGCTCGGCTTGACCCAGAGGATTGCTGTCAGGATTGTTGCTGTTGCCTGGCTACGTGTGGGCTTGAAGCTTGGGGACAACCAGAACAGCAGTCTGTAAAAATGTTTCTCTGTGCCACATCTCCTCACCTCTCGGGGCGCTGGGGCCAGCTGGGCACTTGGGCCAGGCCCTAACACTCCAGGGACGCCGTGCCACTTCCACTCCCTCTGCTCCCGTGGGAGGCTGATCGGGGATCTGGCATCGCTGTCATCGATGCACCCCCCATGTCCCCGCACCCACCTGTGTCCCTGCTCCCACCCGTGTCCCCACGCCGCTCCGTGCGGTGCAGCCGGGGCAGCCAGGGCACCGTGAGCAGCAGTGCTGCAGGCAGCTATGGAACAGGCATCCCGCCCGCACGTCAATTAGCCACGTGCTTAATTGTTTGCAGAATGGGAACCTAAAGTTGCTTTTAGTGCTTCCCAACTCCCTCAGTCCCCCAATATTTCCCTGCTTGTTAGACATGCTCTGTTCCAACAGAAATAGAGATTTTTCTGGAAATGTGATTTATTTCCCCTAATTTTGATCTCTTGTTGCATTCTTCAGTTTTAGAAGCAGAACCCATGAAGAGTTTGGCTGACATGAGTGTTTGTGGAAAGGTTTCCTTTTTTCCCCTTTTCCATATTATTCTCAAAAACAGCTACCTAAATCCAAATAAGATTAAGAGAAAAAAACTCTAAAATGGGTTACATTAATTTAGTAAGTAGATCCTTTGTAACGATGAAAGAAGCAAAATATTCTTATGTAATAAGTCCTGCTTTATAAATGCATTAATTCTTAAATTATATTGTTTTAATAAACAAGGCTCTAGACATGCCCAAGGGCACTGTTATTCTCAGAAGAGTTTTCCAAGAAGGCTTGTGTTGTTGGATTATTATTCCATGACTTCCAAGTTCACTGACTAGAACTATTTTTTTTATACTCATATTGCAGTAAAAACAACAACTTTCAAATACTTTGTCAAGAAGATTGGGAATCAAAATGGAAACTATTTGTGTAGGATGAGAACTGCTGAAAACCTCTCGTTTCATGCAATTAGATTTGGAATCTGGAGCCTGGCTCACATTTAAAAAAAAAAAAAAAAGTGTTTTCAGAAGGCTACACTAGTAAGGGGTGGAGGTGTAGGAAATTCAGGTCATTGCAGCGCTTCGTGGGCTAATCCTGCTCAGGGGGATGCGTCCAGAGCCACGGCTTGGCCCGAGGGAGGCGAGGACCATCACGGGCTGCGGGCAGCAGCAGCCCAGCAGGGATGGCACCACGCCGCCTCCTGCCCCCCGCCGCAGCACCCAGGCTGCAGAAAACACGAGTCAGAGGCAGCGCAAGTGGCAGAGGGCTGCGGGGAGGGAAACGGCGGCAGAGCAGTAGCCGCTCGCCCAGCCACACCGCCCCAAGGCTGCAGAGAGCCCACGCGTCCGTCCTGGGGCCGTGTCCTCGGGAAGCCACTGGGAAGGGCAGTGCCAGGAGCAGGACAGGTCCCAGGCTGCCCCTCGAGGACAGGATCCATTGCTCCGTGTGTCCCCTCCATGGGGCTGCTGCTGGCACCGGGTGAACGGGTGCCACCTGCCTGTATTGCTCCAGCCAGAGAAAGCCAAAAAGGCCCAGAAAAGCTCCTGTGCCGGGCAGCTTGTGCCATCTTTGAAGCAAGACACACTCAGGATGTATTCATGCCACTTAATCACTGTCAATGTCCTGCGTACGCCTCCATGCTCTCCTCCAGCTGCCGTACCTACCGGCAGGGAACAGGAGCTCCCACCGAGCCTGTCAACAGGGAGCTGCTCTCCTGTCTCACGTTTCTGGCTTCACTGGCCATTCTTTCAAGACCGGATACAAATGAAGGGAAATCTCACCAGTTTGTGCCTCTGTCAAGTATCTTCTGCCTTATTTCCTTGAATTATTAGCTCTCTTTTATTGGGTTTGGCTTGCAGGAGGATGACTATTTCATCCATCAAATCAGAATCTTTTTAACACTAATACTGAATTTATAGAAGTGGTTAAACGAAGTGTTGACAATATGGACAATGTGTTTCTGATTAACGCTGCAATTTAAAGTGGAACTGCCAACTGCCTAGAGTTACTAAAACAGCGCAGCATTTTTCCAGACCCAGCGGGCTGGAGCTCCGCGTCGCAGCACTAGCAGATGTCAGACACCGCGCACGCTGCACTTGCAAAGGACAGACTCTGGAGCCAGGGCTCCCCTCCAGAACCTTTGCTTTTCCCTCCAGTGATCATATTTGTCCTCTGCTCTTCCCTTTTTATTGCCCTGTTTGGGTGCATTCTCCAGCTCAGGTTATTAACAGTGAGACGCGTTCCTGCCTTTCCCGGGGAAGGGCAGGGCACCGTTCCCAGCCCCTTGGAGCAGCACTCCCTCATCGGTTTGTGTGGTGCACCAGGGAGGACAGCCCTGGGCTCCGTGCTGGCTCCTGGTGCTCGGCATCACCCCGTGGCACGTGCACTCAGCGCAGTGGGTGGCAGAGCAGGGATGGGACGGAGCACAACAGCCGGTCCTTTTTCTTTGAAAGACAGGAAAGCAGATTATTTATTATTATTATTATTTAAAAAAAAAAAAAGTGACACAAAAAAAGGAGGAGTTAAACCAATGAAGTGGCAACAGGAACAAAAGGGAGAGGGAGAATAGGGAGTGTAGGCAGAGCCGAGCCCTCACTACAGTATCTAACAGAAGCGGTGTGATCACAGCTGGCTTAAGAAGTATCACTTCCACCTGAAATCTCCTTTGAGAGCAGTCACAGGACCAGGAGCTTTGATTCCCTCCTTTCCTTTGCTCGTTAATCGCCTTCAGTTGCAATACTGAACTGAAATTCAACAGCTACTAAAATCTAAAGTATTTAGGACTGGGAAAACCGTGTGGAGTTGGAGGCTTTGCAAAATGTTTTGGCTTCCCCAGGTTCAGAGCTGCAGTTTGAGTTCTGGAGTTTTCATCCTGTAGTTTTAAATCTGCTGGGTTTGCTTCTTGTTCAAGGGTGGTTAAGTTTAGGCAAAAACAGCATCCCTTAGCGGTGCATGGCGTAGGATTAGCAGAGCACACACCTTGCCAGGGGTGAGGAGGAGCGCCCAGGTGTGCGCGGCGTTACCTGTGCACTGCCAGCCCTGTGCATCTGCACTGCTCAAAGCCCCTCCTTGGTGAAGCATTGCTCAGGGGAATTCACTCCAAGTGAGTCATGACTGAACTACGCTAGAGTTAGTCCCACTGTTTATCCTCCTGCTGATGTTTGCAAGGGCATTCAGCTGGTGCCCCTCTCACCAGTATAAATTCCACCTGTGGCGGCAGAGTGGTGGTTGCTGCAGTACTGGGTCTCTGGTGCTTGGGCTGCTTGGGACTTGCTAAGACCAGGCTCATCCCAAGGTAACTGTGTGGGGGATGATTTCCAGGATTGGTATATGTTCATGATAAAAGAAAATCACTTTTAAACCTTCACTCAAAGCTTTAACTAAAGCCAGGCTGACCCTTTGCTAAGCTCCTGTTTCCTTCCTTCCCCCAGTCTTTTGCAGTCCTCTTCCCCTGCCCTTCCCCAATTTTTTTCAGCCCCTATCTGGCCTTGTTTAAGAGTCAGCTTCAATAGTACCTTTGTTAGGGGAGAAATCTCATTAAATGTGAGGTAAAAGGAAATGAAAAAGTGTAAAGCATCCAGATTTATTACCTGTTGTCTTCTGAGTATTTGAAAATAAGGAGCTGGGGGCAAGAGGGTGAATGGTATCAAAGTTGTAAGCCTCTGAGCCTTAATGTTGCTGTATGTGCTGCCTTCAGCTCTAAGGGTTCTGCTTGCTCATAACGCTATTTTATCAGAAGAAAAATATTTGAGTTTTGTGATTCTTGAGATAAAGAAGTGAATTGGTCCTAATGCACAAGCCTACTGGCTCTGAGCCCCATTACCCCATGTACGTGCAGGTAAACATTTTTTGTTGTTGAATTCAGATTTTTTTTCTCTGTTCAAAGGGAAAGATTTTCCAGGATAGGTACTGTCTAAGTTTTCCTGTCTTTAAGCTGAAAAGAGAAGCCACAAACCACTGAATTAGTGTTGGGCTTAACAGCACTACTAATGGGGGGGCAGGCTGCAGCCTGGGGTGAGCGAGCCCCCTGTTCTTGGGCACAAAACCTGATAAAATAATTCTATTAAACAACCATAGTGAGCTCTGTGCGGACCAGCACAGCTGCAGGAGCTGAGTTACTGCCTGTTGGCTGAGTCCCGGTGCGGGGGCTCTGCACCTGCCCTGTGCGGGAGAAGCATGTTTTATCAGGGTGGTGAAATGCTCAAATGTCCAATGTGAGGCACGTGGGACCTGAGGTCTGCTCATGTAGCACCTTCTGTGTGTGTAGCTGGCCTGCACACATCTGTGAGCGTTCATCTCTGACATGGTGTAAATCCCAGAAACCTCTTGCTGGGTGCTCAGCAGACAGGGATGTGGAGGGAGCAGGCAGCTGCGAGAACTGTGTTGTAAATAACTTTGCCTACCATCACACAAGAGCTCCAAGGCAGAGGGGAGAGCAGCCCGTGCCTGCAGGACAGCACTGTCCATCCAAGGCTGTCCCCACCAGCATCCTTTGCTTGCTGCAGCAGGAGGCACTGCCTCCCCATCCCTGCCTTCATTCAGCCCCTGGATGCTTTTGGCCCTGCACCGCTGGGGCAAGCCCTGCCAGGAGCACAGCTGGCTGCTGAGTTATCCCCAGTGGGATGCGAGGGACGCGAGGTGGCAAACCGGAGCTGTGTTGGTCACCTCTCCCTGCAGCCCCTGCGTGCTCCATTTTGCTTCACGCCTGGTGCTCTTCCAACGTGGCTGCTGGTATGTAATGTGTGTGTAGCTATAGCTCTGCCTCTCACCTTCACCGTACTTGCTGGATTGATGTGCTGCTTGGTTTAGTCCTTTAAATGAATTAGTTGTTGGGGAGTAATGAGATAATTTGTCCTCTCTCCACGTGATGTACGGGAGGGTGGTGTCACCTGTGATAAACGTGCCTGCCACCCACCAGGCTGGGAGAGGCAGCGAGGGGGCTGAGTGCTGTCTTGTTTTCCAAACAAGTTGCTGTTCCCGGGCTTGTTGGGCTGGTTACCATGGAAAATAATGCTCGGCAGCCAGGGGAGCCTCTCGGCAGCGCCGGCTGCTGTCCCCCCGGCCTCCCTCTCCCCTTCTCCCCGATCAGCAGATCGGTATTCCTGCAGAAACCCACCAAGGGAGCGCGGGCGGTGCTGCCTCGGCCAGATCCCAGCAGCGGGGACCGGCTCCTGGGGGCGATGCCGGGGGCTCGCGGGTCCCGGCGGGGCGGGGGGGGGGGGCGGCGGCCGCAGCTCGGTGTGTGCACGCCCTCCAGAGCACGGGGAAGGGCGCAGCAGCGCCTTTGTCCTCGGCCGGCCGAGCCGAGACAAAAGGCTCTCTCCTGCTCCGCGTGGCAGCGGGCGAGGCTGCCCGAGGCTGTTCGCCTGGAAACGGGTGGCTGAAAAGGGAAGCCCCTCGCCGCTGCCCTCCCCGCGTTCTGTGGGGGTCCTGCTGCTGGTTCCCCCGCGTTTTGGATGCGTCCCCCACAAGACGGGGCTCTGGAAGGTTCCCCGGGCAGGGAGAGGTTTCTGTTGGCCTGGGCCTGGAGATGGTCGCTGGGGGCACCAGGACTGAGCGGGGAGGGGAGGGAGGCTCCCACGCTGACCTGCAGCGGCAGCCGCCCCCCTCCTCCTTGTTAGGTGGCATCTGAGACCCCCACGCGTGGCTCCAGGCTCTGTGCGTGCTTGGTGTGCTCCTGGACAGAAAACAAAAAGGCTCTCTCCAGCACAGGACATCACAACACTGCTTTCCTTTATCCTGAGCGCCCAGGAGATTTATGTTTATTGTAACTTTTTTTTTTTTTTGTACTTGTGCTTCTCAGATAGCAAGAGTCAATAGTTAATAGCTCTTCCGAAGTAAGCATTGCTGTGGGGCAGGAGTGTGGCCCCACAGAGCTGGTGAGCTTTGCAGGCTCATGGTGAACAGCGTTAAGAATCAAACAATGATCTAGGTTGGAAGAGACCTCAAAGATCAAGTACGACTGTTAGCTGTTTAACCAGGCACTGACAGTTCAGGGCTGAATTGCCCAGCCCTTCATCCTCCAGCTTAACAGTTCCTGAATTTGGCCCGTGGTGCCTCTGAAACATCACAGGTGACCACAGGAGGTGGTTTGCACCTTCTATGGTCAGAAGCTGAGATAATAAGCAATGCCTTGCTCAAGAGCACAGGGTATCGATATCCTGTGATAGCCCCGAGCAACCATCCAGCCTGATGTGTTGAAGGCAGAGGAATGTGATCTGTTTTAATTTTACTCAGAACAGTGATGTAGGATGACCCACCGTTGCTAAGAAGGGCTGGTCAGTACACAGGTTTGGTGGCATCCCCACCAGTCTGGGTAGCAGCCAGAAACCTCAGAAGCCACATCTCTAGGGTAACACACATCTGCCTTCGTTTGGGAGCTGCAGCCACCAGCCCTGGTGTCAGCAGGCCAAAGTGGACTGGGTTGGGGAGTTCAGTGCTTTATTTTTTTTTGCTGCCTGCAGAGTCTGGGTCCCGGTGGTGCTCTGGGTGTCAGAGCCAGCCTGGCTGCGCACCATGTCTCTGGGGACTTGCACCCATCTGTGCTCTTACCCTGGTGCAGAGGAAGACCACCAGCCCCGACTGCCCCTGGGAGGTGCTGTGCCCCAGCAGACAAGGGGCCAGCCCCCTGCTTCAGCTGTGTGGCTCTAAACCATGGTACCTGCATGCCCACAAGCAAATCATCAGTTGGCTGCTGCCATGGCAGCTGTGCACCCCCAGTCTTTGCTGGGGTGGGGGCCGTATCCTAGAGCCATGCCCACCCCACCCGGCCTCCTGCTTGCTGTGCACCCTAAGGCCCCTCCCGGTGCGTGGCACCAAGCGATGCCAAGTGCTGGGGCTCAGCAGCACCGTGCAGGGTTTGAGACAGCAGATGCAGGGAGCAAATTCACCTTTGCGCTGAGGCGGCTTTAAATCAGGGCATGAGCGAGCGGCAGGGCTCTGGGTGCCTGCTGGTTCTCCCTCCATCCACTCTGTATTCTAACCCTAATTGTCTGCAGCAACCTGTTATTACCGCGCCTTTAACATGATAGACACAAATAGGACGCACTAATCCACTACTCTTTGGTTTAAGAGTCATTACAAAGTGCTTAATTAAGTAAGCCTCACTTAATCACAAAATGTTTGCATGCTAAACGAGTTCTTGTGAAGCACGACACTTGACATATTCTGTACAAAAATAATTACAAGCGGGAGGCCTGGTACATTGAGCCTCCGAACATTTCATTTCAGGCCTTGCCCATTCATCACCAGGCTGGAATTAAAAGGCTTTCAGTGCCGAGCGGTGCCAAACTCCCACATTCCTGCCGGCTGAGTCACCGCGGCCGCTGAGCTGCTGCGTGCGGCCATGGCACGGGTGCTGCCGGCATGTGCTGGTGCTGTGGCACAGGAGGTGTGGGTGCCCTCGGCGGGAGGCTCGCGTCGTGCATCACGAGCGAGGCAGCGGTGTTCTCTGTGCGAAGGACAGGTTCCCCTGAGTGTGCCCTTGCAGCAGCAGAAGCGTGATGGCAGGGACTTCTTTAGCATCCGAGTTTCAAAAGATAGCGTTGTGGTTGTTTGGGGTGCGATGGGAAGGGGTGGGGGTGAGATCCTCAGTGCCTCTGGAGCCTCAGACGATCCCTTCCTTGGGAGGCAACGCCACCCCAGCTACATCCACCTCCCCTGCCCGGAGGCACAGCGGCGTTCCCAACCCTGCTCCCTCCCAGCCTCACAAAAGCTGCTGAATGGGATTTTGTCAGGACCAGCGTGCAGACCTTTGTTGGAAGTGCTGGTGCCCATTAAAATCTGTATCCCTGTCGGGATAATTGGGAACCTTACCCAAGCCTCCCTTTTGATGGAAACCCTTTAATTAGTGTTCTGTATGTGCTATAATGCCCTCGGCACCCTGGTTGTTTTCTCACACGTTAGCTGCTCAGGTCGGAGCATTCTGAGCTCTGCAGCGCGCTGCACAAAGTGCACCGGCGTGTTCTTCAGCGCCTAGGGTGCGTAGTGCTGGGGGAGCCCAGGCTGGTGTCCCCTAAGCCACTGATGCTCCTTGTCCTCAGCTGGGTGAGGGGGGCTCTGTGGCCCCGGGGGTCCCAGCCGCAGTCAGCAGGGTGGGAGGTGCCGCCCATGCTCTGCTGAGGGCGGCCGGGTCCCGCATGGTGTGGGGTCAGCAGCAGAGTGGCTGAACAGGCGCTGTGCCCTGTGGGCTTCCCAGAGCCAGCACAGGGGCACTGCCTGCCGGGCTGGTGGGGAGGGAGCTGCCGGTGTGGGACATCGTCTGTCTTTGTCAAAATATACGTCTTCAGTGTTTATTGGGGGAAAACTAACAATTTATGAGTTAGGAGGGCATTTGCAACTGGACTGTTATCACAGTGTCATATAAGGTGCTTATTGCATAGGACAGATCATGGCGTGACTTGTGGTGGAAGACACCTCATTTCCAAGCAGTGTAAAAGGAACACAGGCTTTGACATTAGGGTCAGCGTTTCTGCACTGCTTAACCCACCTTATGGCACAGCTGAGGCTCACCATCCGTTGCTGGTGAAGACCTCCAGTTTTCTCCTCTGGACCCCATTTGAGGACAGGGTCCCTTTGAGTGCTCCTCGGTGTCCCCTTGTCTGATGTCAGTGCCTGCTGAATCCTGGCTTAACTTCACTCGCACATGCTGTACCTTGCTGTAAAACCTCGATAGTGCTAGCGCGTGGTGCAGGGCTGTTCTGTTATTGCAGACGGCTGGAGAGGGATCTGTGATCAGGGTTATCTGCTGCGATGGCACCTCGTGGTGGGCTCCTGCCCCGGCTGGACTCCTGCTCCCCCCTTTTCTCTCGCCCCCTCCAGGGCTATTGTCCTGGGCAGGAAGCAGCAGCGACCTGCAGCTGCTGGGCTCGCTTGTGAGCAGCATTTGGCCTTTTCTCGGGGATTACGGAGATGATAAATATGTGGATGACAACCCTGCTAAAATATGCAGCTTTGAGGGGGGAGTTACCAATCTGTGTTTCTTTAGGAGGGGCACGAGGGGATATTTTTTCCTCCTTTCCTGCTGGCCCGGTCCCAGTCCTGAGCTGCGCTGTCGTCACTGTCCTCTGAAGGCAGGGACGAGCCCCGGGGGCTCCGCAGGGCTCAGGCCGGTGGCTGAGGGCTGGGTGTCCACGGGGCAGGACGGGACCCCCGCCCAGCAGGGAGGGGGGCCCGGGCCCGCGCTCCAGCCTGGCCCCCCGCCAGCAGCCCGCAGCGAGGGCCTGCGGTCTGTTGTGTTCCGTAGCCATGGCAATCGCTGCTCCTTCACACGTTCTGCACGGCTGCTTGACATCACCGCGGGAGCAGGGGCCGGAGGGCACAGAGCCCCTCGCGGGGCCGAGGGGAGCCCCCACGGCCCCCGGCGGCACAGAGATGCTGAGGAGCGCCCCAGCACCGTGGCGCTTTGCGGAGCTGGCCGGGCTGCAGCGGAGTTTTGTTTTGGAGGAAAGCTGGAAAAACATTCAAGCATGCTACGGCATCCTGTGTGACATTTTTGTATCAAGTCATTTCAATTTTTAATTCAGAAACAGCTTGTATTTCAATATTTTCATTATTTATCATATTACATTGTGTTTTGCATCGTAACTGTTGTCTTCTATATTAATTTTACATGATAGATTATTTTGCTTGAAGTCAAAATTGAAATAAAATCCAAGTGCTTTTGTCAAAACCGAACCGTTTTAGTTAAGCTGCAGCACTGCTTTCCAACGTATTCTTTCACAGACAACTTAAAAACGTTTGTTTCTGCTCTCATTCCAAGAGGTTTTTTTTTAAGCTAGAACTTCACGCAGCAGGTCCGCTGAGGCGCTCGGACTTCCAGCTCCCGTGGATGCCTTTGGCCTGCCCGAAGCACGGCGCGGGGCCGTGCGGGAGGATGCAGGAGGTCGGCAGCGCCGGGCGATGCTCGGGCTGCTGCATTAGCGGAGCCCCCTCTAACCTGGGGGAGCCGAGGTTTTGGACACAGGCACTGACAAAGAACCAGGAAACACATATGGTAAAAATTAGTTAGCAACATTTCCAAACTTGGTCATCTTCTCTCCTGCACAAGTGCGGGTTGCCAAGCGTCGGGCTGTGCCGAGCTGTGCCGTGCCGGGGACGCTGCCCGGCCCCAGCTGGCGCTGAGCGGTGCTGAGCCGGCCGTGGGGCAGGGCGAGGGGCGGCCGCCGGCCGGGGAGGATCCGGGGCTGTTTGTAAACCTGAGCTTGAGTTTGACTAATGCTTTGGCCCAAAAAAGGAGGAATGATCTTTTTTTTTTTTTTTTTTTTTCTTTTTCCAAAACCTCAGAGCGTATCAGATTGCCATTTTTGAAATGAGATTTTTCATTTCAAAGTGGCATTTAACAGTTAAGGATGGATTTGGGATTCTGCCTTTGTGTTTGGAGGGAAGGCTCTAGGAAAGGGGTACAACAACTCGAAACAAAATATTTCAGTTCAGCTTTGACAATATGTTCAGTGTTTTAATTATTTGTTGCCCTAAAATTCCAAGCGCTTATTTTTGGGTTCATTTTCCGCCACTGAAGTAAAAGAAAGTCTGTGATTTGTCTGGCTTGCCTCAGGACCTGCTGGGTGCCACTTGGAAAATCGAGCTGGGGGCTGGCTCGCGCCTGCGAGCACTTTCACCAAAACCCGCTCGGCGCGGGGCCTGGCAGGGGAACAGAGGCAGCGCGCTCGGCTTGGCGCGGGGAGCGCGGCGTGGTTTCGCAAAGAGCATGCGTTTCCAATGTGTTTATTTTGTGCTCTGGGAACAGCTGTTGATATTTTGACACTTGCCAACTCTGCAGGATCTTCAGGGAGTCTCCTTCCCTCCCCTCCGCTCGCCGAGGCTCCCCCTTCTGCTTTTTGCTTTCTTTCCTTTTTTTTCCAGGCAACCTTCTCCTTTTCGCATTTCTTTTGTTCGCGGCCGGAGCGAGCGGGGCTGGCGGCAGGCAGGGAGCCCCTGCACCAGGCTGCAGGTGGCCGGGCACCACTGGCCCCGCACCACCTCCAGTGCCTGCCGTGGGCTCCAGCCGTGGGGTTTTTGGCCCTCCGGGGGGCAGAGGGGCCCCTGCCGCCGTGCCCCGTCCCGCCCTCGCTCGGCCGGCGAGCGTCAGCCCGCGTCGGCTGCGCGCCAGATTAGCTGGGTTAAACTGCTAATGCTCCTGCTACGTGGAAGGCTGCTTTCAGTAAGTGGCTCCCCGTAGCTTATTTGACTCCAGGCCCAAATCTAATGTCTCAGTGGGCCTGTTACATTAAGCAGGCCCAAGTGGTAGGAGATTTAAAGCATCAAAATGAAGTGCTTTATCACTCCGTACTGTGTTCTTGGCTGCTTTCGTTGGCCTCACTTCACAGGCTTTGCAGCCTGCAAGCAGAGCCCTCTCGGCAGGCCCATTACAAATTCCACTTGTTGACGGTTGCCTTGTTGCAGGATTTAATGGTAGAATAATATTTACACAGTAAACTCCTCTGGAGGTGTTATAAACACCATAAAAAGGATTTTAGAAGCTTAATGAGCGTTAGTGAAGTCGAGACAGGATAATGTGGCAACTGTGCACTGTAATCTGATTTGGCACCTTCTGCACAGCAGGAGTTAGTGGGTGGAAGAGCTTTTTAGTTTTTTTGTTTGTTTGTTTTTAGTGTGTAATATTGCTTGTTTAGCATGGCGCTAAGCATGGGATTTGGGGGGAGCCCTGTGCGGAACCGGCCGACCTGAGCGTGCAGCCGGACGCAGGGCTCAGGTGGTGCTGTGACTTGTGGTCACGGCACTGTGGGGACTTGTTCTCAGGTGTGAGGGGTATCAACACCTGGGCCAATGTGATGCTCGCTGCCACTGCCCCAGGTCTCTCACAGAGGTCACATCTGTAACTTACACCCCAGCCCTGCGTGCGCTGCCATCCCTGTGCCGTGAGGCGGTAGCCTCGGGAGCACTGCCAGGCACCCTGTGCTTCTCCCCAGAGCAAGGAAGTTCTCTTGTAAATTGAATTTTACTTCATATTTTCAAAAGAATAACTTTCTGCTGCTGAAGTGCCAGTGAATGGACTGGTTGAGAAGCAACCAGGGACACCCCTGGGTCTGCTGTGGGATGAGCACGGCCACGACCCCGAACTGCGGTTCCTGTGCCGCGGGTGGCGGGACCCCCAGTGCACGTGGGTGCAGGAAGACCCTGCACTGAGTCCACGTTAGACCCTGTGCTCACAAATAGCATGCTGCAACCATGTTCTCCTGTATCACGTTAGCATTATAATTCATGTTTCCTCCTTTATCTGAGCTGCAAATGCCTCCCTCTCTGTATGTATGCTCACACGTACATATGCGCAGATGCACGCACGTATCTGGGCTATTCTGGGATCATCCTGGAGCATTTGGTTATTCATGTGCGGATATTTTAGATTCTGTCTTGGGAGGGCAAAGAGAGTGCAGAGTTCTTGGCACCTCCTGCACTTCTCAGAGGCACCGGGCACCTCTCCAGGGACGAACCAGAGCTGGTCCTGTGCTCAGGCACCTGTGCGCTGCCCCTCTGTCACCAGTGTTGGCTTCTGCTACTGGAAAGGCCAGTTTCTGAAAGGAAAGCACTTCTGTTTCAGCAAAGTGCTCGTTAGCAAAGGGTATCTTTTGTTTTGCTAACATTTTTTCAGAATTTAGATTCTTTTTCAGATCGAATTTTGTACAGTTTTATATATGTATATTTAAGTTTGCTGTTATGCAAATATGACTTCTAAAAAAAGAATCTATTCCATGCACAATTTTGAAAACCTGTATTTTCTTCCACTTTAGAACAAATCCAAGTACACCCGAAGCATTTCATCCATGAAGCAAATGGCTGCTCTCTGTGCAGCTCCTCTCCCTTCGTCTTGGCTCAGGCTCAGCCCTCTTTGATGGGGTTTTGTGCTGCAGCACAAGACCCTCTCTCCGTTTGCTCAGTGGAAACGAACGTCCCTTTCAACCATGCAAGTTTGTGGTTTTGTGAACTTTGAGGACTTTGATTTTGACACTTGAGGAGCTACCCTCAGCCTATCCAATTTCTGAGGGACACGAGGAGCTGTGAATCTTGAGGCTGACTTGCCAGGAGCAAAAAGCTACCTTTTGTAAATAAGCCAATATTTTCTTTCTTTCAAGGGGAAGCTGACAAAGATCAATACCAGCCTGCAAAAGACATTGCCCTCTTAAGAATTAGCCCTTTGCAGAATCATTAATCCAGGAAGCTGTTACAGAGTGACAAGAGCATGGAGGCTCTGCCAGGTCTTGGAGGGATCGCAGGAACGTTGCCTTATGCACAGAAAAACAAACCGAATGAAATCACCAAGAAAATAGCTGCTGTGCTCTGGGCTTGTTCTGCCCGAGGAGGTGATCTGACTTTAATTAGGGAAGGCTGGTTGTACTCCTGATAAGTGTCATTAAAGGAACCTGGTATTTTGTGTCCGTTTCACTCCAGTTGGTCTGTGTGGGGCTGTCCTTGGGCACTGGCTTGTGCCCCCGCAGCAGGCGAAGAGGCAGAACGTGCCCCGGAGCAGACCGGGCACAGCTGCAGCTGTCCATCCTGCTGATAAGGATGGAGTGCCAAGAAAATCAGTAGGAGGATATTGTTGGATAAAACAAAAACGCTCGTTTCCTGTTTGGCTGCTTTTACCCATTACCACATCTTTCCCATGTGCTCCAGGACTTTTTCCCCTTCTAACCATGCTGGCACAGGGCGAGTGACAAGGGATGAGCTTGAACCTGCTGGCGAGGCCACAGCACTGAGCCAGGGTGAAGGGGACCCCGACAGTGCGATTTATTGCACTCACCAGTTTCCTGGAGAAGTGGATGCCCCATCCCTTGAAATGTTTAATGGCTTCTTTCTGAACAAAGAACTTACACGTATGCTGTGATGATTAGGGACTCCAAAACAAATGGCGAGTGCAGTGTAAGAACCTACAGACAAAAATGTTAAAAGGAAACAGCTGAAGAAGGAAAAATATTATGAAGTGGGTGTTTTCCATGTCCCAGTCCTGCTAGTGACATTCTGACACGCCGGGCTGGGAGGTGCTCCCCTCCCCAGGGAAGAGAGGAGTCTGGTCGAGTCTGGTAGGGTCGGGGCTTGCTCAGCTTGAGCCATGCGAGTGTTGTATTGAAATGTGGAGAGCACCTCCATTCTTTCTGACCCTTGGTTCACGCCATCAATGGATGCATGAAGGGTACCCAGCCCCTGGGGGCTGCAGTGTGTGCCGCAGTTTCCCCTGAGCTGTGGACAGAGGGTCTGTGGGTGCCAGCGGTGGACAGGGCTGTGCAGCACACAGTGGCACGTGCACATAGTAAGCAGTGGGCTTGGGGGTGTGAGATAACACACAATCTTATTTAACTAAGGAAAATCACAGCAGAAAATGCCAAAAGCTGAAGCTGTGACATGTCTGGTTAACAGCTAGAAATGAAAAAATAATTCCAAACAACGTGTTTGTCACAACATTGAAGGGTCACCCGCTAAGCAAAGGAAGCCAAAGAGGGAAACAGTTCTTAGGTGTAATTACAGTTTCTGAGAAGTTTTTTCACTTGCTCTGTAATTGTCGGAGGGTGGTGATTGGCGCTGCAGCAGCGGTGGGAAAGCACCACAATAGAGCTGTAATTTACGGGGCTGGAACCGTGAAGTCAGAAATGGTTTGGGAATTATTACTAATCTTCACAGATTCAGCTGCTCGTATGCTGGCCAAGGCAATTCGGATTATAGTCTCAGGAGGAGCCGTTCGCAGTGATCTCATGTATGCTCCCGTGCTGCCTGGGTGCAGGAGCTCTACCTGAGCATCTCCTGCCTGAGACCGGCATGGACCCAACATTTGTGGGTGAACCGGAGCAGATCTGGTCACAGAGGAGGCGGGCAGGCTCAGTGCATCATTTCAAGAGTTGTGTTTTTTTCTTCTGTTTCTGGCCCAAATGTGGGAGCTTCAGTCTGGGTATTGGATGGTGCTTTGTTTCTGCCTTGGTGAAGAGCTCTCCACTACCAGGAGGCCCCCAGAGGCAGCAGTTACAGAGCGCAAAAGTTGCCTACACCTTTCCTTAATAACCTCAGTTGTTAGAAGTGCTCCAAAGCCAGAAGCAGCAGGCAAAAGGGGGTAACCCAGGGGCCGCCTGCCCTACCCCAAAAGTGGGAGCATGTGCCCAGCCTGGTGGCCCCGTGCCTGGGATGTGGCAGGGGGAGTGCCCTGGGGGGACATGGTGTGGGGGCACCGGGGCAGGGCTGAGCAGCTCCCGAGCCTTCCTCTGCTTGTGGGGATTGAGGCCAGAGCTCCCTGTACCCAGCAGTGTGATTTGGGGCAGGATTGCTTATTTTTAACTAGTTATTTTCCCAGCCTTTTCCCTCCCCTTGCCCGCATACTGCTGAGCTGGGGGCAGTGCAGGTTACGAGACGTGAATTTCTGAGATAAAAGCTGCTCTCTGCAATGCCATCCTCTGCCAGCGTGGAAATGCGCAGCTCTTTCACGTCAGGCAGCTGCCTGTGTTCGGGAGAATTAAAAAAAAAAATCACACTTTTTTCATTTGTGCTGATTTGCATATTAATAGTTTGCATATTAAACAACTACTTCAGAGGGTGGGCGGGCTAATGAATGCAGCAGTCTCCTCTATTTTAACTCAATTTGCCTCATCCATATTCCAATGACTTTGGGGATTGGTATTCAGTTTTCATTGAAATTATCCAAGCCAGACCTAATTTGTGCTGCCCTTCCATTAATCCAATTAATTAGCACCATTGATGTGTACTGCCTTTGTAATGCAGCTTTGTTCAGCACTGCTGCTGCTAATGACAGCCTAGTATCAGAGCAAATAATGAGCAAACCAAAGGAGCATTTGACCCTTGATGTACCCTCAGACAATGCAGCAGTTTTTAGTCTGGAGGCCCTAATTTAGGTTCGATAGCCCAAATTATAGACAATAATTCAATATTCTTTGTGGGGAGCTGAGCAAGTGTCACCCTGCTATTTGTTTAGCTTATCATTTTTCCTGCCTCTCTATTTACGTTTTTTTTTTTTTCCCTTTTCATTATTTTCCAACCTGGCCTCCCTGCTCCACCTCCAGCATTGATTTCTGACCTTGTTTCCACCGAGGGGTCTGAAGATCTCTTTGCTCTGAAGGAATTCATTAACCTTTCCCCCTGCCCAGAACTAGAGAGAAAATCTTTATATTTTTAAGTAAGGCAAATAAACACTGTTAGTGATTATCGGAGTCCCCTCACTAGCTGCTCCTGGAGAACTCGATTGCTGGCTCAGGAGCCATGCAGCATTTCTATCTTTTGTGCAATCTCCCCCTCGCTCTGAAATCATTGTTTAATGCCGCCTGGTTGTAGCAGGAGCTGGGGCTGCCCTCTCTGCTCCCCGTGCTCTGCCCAGGCACTGTTCATGCTTCCCTTCCTGCGCCTGCCCTGGTTCCAGCCCAGTGCAGAGCTCCCGGCATGAGCCCAGTGTGGAGCCAGCGCTGCTCCATGTCACCACGGTGCCACATATTAAAGGCAGAGTTTGGATGTGATTATCCACAGGCAGGCCCCTGAACTCATTAAGGCTTTTAATTACATGCAGCGCAGCCACCCTGTCCGTGAGGGTGTGAACTGGAAGCAGGAAGGTGCTGTCGGAGCTGGAGGGGGACAGAAAGCCCATCCTGCAAAGGGATGTGGGGATTTTGGTGCTCAGCTTCCTTTTAACTGCAGTGAAACCCGGAAAATTCTCAGGATGGCAGAAAAAATGTATTTTGGGAAGACTGATAGGTAATTGGCAGAAGTACTGTTTGAGATACAACAAATCAGTTAAACTTTATATATATCACAAAGGACGACTGAAAAAGTTGTTACAGGAGGACAGGTTGAATGCTGTTACCACTCCTCTTTGTTTCTCCTCCTCCTCAGCAAAACTTCATTTTGAGCAAATAGCCATGGTTTTGTGAGGTGCCTGCACTGCACGAGGGCAATGCTCTCCAGAGGTGCCCATGAGCACCTGGCGCAGCTCCCTGCAGGTGGTTTGGGTGCTGCACCCTCCTGAGGGGTCTTCAGGGACCATCCTGCTCCTGCTGGGCCTGGGGGGGCAGGGGAGACCCCCGCTACCTGCGCTGGCTCAGGGTGGGCAGACAGACAGACAACCCCGGTGGGAGCACAGCTCAGCGCCAGGTGCCTCTGCTGGGTGCTGCTGAGCTGGTGCCTGTGTGCTTCCGAGGGGGGAGTCAAAGCAAACACCTCCCCTGCCTCTCCATGCCGCTTCCAATCACCTCTCAGTGCTATAAATCATGCTATATGAATAGAAGCTTATACAGTTAGTTGCCTGAAAGATTTTACTGATTAACCTTAAAATATGCTATAAATCTTATTCTCTTACTTGGTCATGGAGCATTGAGAAAGCAGATTCCTGTGCCGCTTGTCTGGCACACGCAGCGGTGCCAGCTCCCTCAGCCCCAGGGCAGCAGGGACTGGCGGCGTGGGGCTGTTGGGTGCATGGAAAAAAAGGTGTTTTTATGCTGTTCTGTCCTCCTGTCGAGGGATGTGGCCAAAGCTGCACCACCGTGTGTCTGAGGTCTTCCATTGGCCTGGTGGTGGTGGAAGAGAACTGCTGGCTGGGGGAGAGGTAACTCCAGTCTCCTTGCCTGTGCTTTGCCTACAACTCCAGGATGAAGATATAAAAGATTATTTTGAAAAACACATTAAAACCGTAATCAATGAGGTGTGTCGTGTTTGCCAGGCAATTGCAGAAGAGCTGCTGTCTTCTCCAGACATCTGCGTTACCAGTCTGGGTGAACCAATGTGCTCCTACCACAGCCCACCAGGCAGCCGCCAGCCAGGCCTGCAGAAACACAGCGTGCACCATGGGCCTGTGGTCGTCTTATGCTGGGGTTCAAGGAGGGCTTACACCTAAAGAGGAGCTGCACAGGTACTGAATATTGTAGCTAGTATTTGGATTGGACAGCACAGCAAGCTATTCCTGCTAAATTGTATTTCCTACGTGTATGCGGGGTGATTTCTACTGTGTCGGTGCTATTCTGCTCCTGATGAAACGTTAGTGAGGAGGGTTTGACCAGCAGTGTGGTGTTCTAGTGCCTCTTCCCTTGTGTTCCACTGTGCGGCAGAGCCTTGCCCGTCCCTCCTAGTGATGCACCTGAACTTCTGAGCTGTGAAGCTAACGAGTTCAAGAAAAGTAGTATGAAAGATGTAGCACAAATATATTTAGCTCGTGTATTCCACACCATGCTAGTGTTTTATGCTGCATCGTAATGCACTAACTAATGTAGACCATGTGGTTTTAAAAACAATACTAAAACCATCCCCCTGTTCAGTGCTGGTGCCCCCCTGAGACCCAGGGGCACGCAGGGGTTTTGGCTAGCCGCTTACCTGCTGCATCGCCCACAGCGCCCAGCTCTGCCTGGCTGTGTGGTTGTCTCAGGCTTCTGGTAATCCCTCTCAATAACCTTGCTGGTGGCAACAAGACCAAGTGAGATATCCAAAGCACGCTGGCATTAAATGAATATTTCTTTGTCTGTTACTGAGACGGGGGCATTGGTACCAACCTGAAAGATATTGTTGTCTGTCTGGCACTGATGCAGCAAGATCCCATTTAGTGGCATCACTCAGGACTTGTCATATTACGGTATGTCACAACATGTCAGGCTGTGACAGGCTGGATACCTGCTATTAGCCTGCAGACTAGCAGCAAACACAAAGTGCAGGTGGTGAGCGAAGGCAGCGGCTGGAGCAGAGCAGAGGGAGCGCCTCCGGGCAGTCCGGGGCTGCTCCTGCACGCCCGGGGCTCGGCTGGCATGCAGGAATGTCCAGGAGCAGGGCAGGATTCTGGCAATGGAGGCGTGACCCAGGAGCCCTTGGCCCTCTGAGATATGTGAGTACTCTGGTATTTGCTTTCTTTGGTGCTTCAACTGGTAAAAAAGCATGTACACGAGCTGGAGACCACAGTCCCTGTGAGAAGTGCATGGGCCACGAGCACAGAAACTCCTGCAGGTTTAATGGACAATCCCAGCTGTAATCCTTGCTGCAGTTTACCTGAGCTGACAGTTTCCTCCAAAGACACACAACATAAACTAAAAACGCCTGTTAATGTGCCACAGCCAAACAAAAGGCTCTTACTGCAAAGACGAAAAAGCTCTGAGCTGCAACGCAAACTGGGGAGAAAGCAGGAGAGAGCAAGGGACCTTAGGGTGCTGCTGAGGTGTGAATGCTCAGGTGGCCAAGCCAGCGACAAAAGCAGCCTCCAGACAGCCAGATTTGGGAAAAATCCCATCCTGACACCAAAGCATCGGCTTAATCCTGAAACAGCATCCAGACTGCGGTGTTGTCAGCATTACCTGAAGAAACAGCTCATGCAGCCGACATCCCCTCTGCAGCTGTGGCTGATATCGGATGTATCTGATGTGTGGGGAAAGGTGGGACAGCAGAACAACACTAGCAGCAGAGTCCTGCATCGGGCGGGTGGGGAATATCTTCCTGCCCCTGCCTCTGGCCTGCGGAGGTCCCTGAGGTATGAGTTTAATTGGCTGCCTACAAGCATTGTACACCAAACACAGTAATCAAGTCTCCTTTTGCCCCTGTTGGTGACATAACTCAAGCCTCAAATCACAGGTTTAACTACAGATCACCCTGTTTAGTCACAATTCCACCGACCACCTTTGCAAGCCCTGTTTTAAGGTTGGTGGTGTGCTCTGCCTCCATGCCCGTGCCTGCGATGCCAGCCCGGGACTTGCAGAGCTGGCTGGGCTGAGCGGGAGAGTCCTGCTGCAGGAGATGTGCGCCGGAGCGGGCACAGCCTGAGCCCAAAGGCTGGGCACATGGAGTCCTTCTGGGACCCTTCTGCCGGGGCTGCTGGCTTGGTGACTGGAGCTGCCTCCTGGCTCTCCGTGCCACAGCCTGGAGCTGGGCCCTTCCTGGGCACCTCGTGCTGGCTGCGGGGGGAAGCCGAGCCCTGGCCGTGCTGGTGGCCAGAGCAGAGCGTGAGAGCTGCTGTTGAAATCCTGGCACCTCGCTGTGTTGGTGCTGGCTCTTGGTGTGCGTGTTTGGAGCCGTGGCAGCCACGTCTTCCAGCAGGATGTGCTGGGACAGCAGCTCCCCGTCTGCTCCTGCCCTAGGACAGGACCTGGCCGGTGGGCAGCACGGACAGACCACAGCCGTCTGGCTGAGGCAGGGGCTTCCAAGCAGAGCATCCCCTGCCTCCCAGCGGGATGGTCCTCCGTGCTCGAGCTCCGTGTCACAGCCTAAATCCCTTGTCTTTCACAAAGTTCTTTAGGCGATAACAAGCTTAAGAGCAGGCTGACTTATATTTGTTTTATTATTAAGCTGATGAGGTTATTTAGCCTGTTATATGCCCCATTAAATTCAGTGTTTGAAATGCTGCGGAGAGCTGGAGCTTTGCAGAGCGGGCATGCCCTGTGCTCATCAGCGACGCTCGTGGTGTTTGTCTTGGAGCACCCAAACCACATGGCCCTGCTTACTCCCTGGGCTCCCTTTCCTTTCTGAGACTGGTGCGGCTGAGAGAGATGAATGCTCTGTCTGTTATTGTTACCTCTTCTCACTTTTTTTTCTCCATGCTCTCATCGCTACTTTGAGTGCTTCTTATTTTCCTTCCCTCTGAAAGAAGCCATAAAATTCCCCAGACCGTGTGTGGTATGGTGTGCACTTACAAATTACCATTGAAAAATGAATTGCCTTGACAAAATCTAATGTTTTGTGACACAGCACAAATATGCATTTCATTCTTGAAGAGAAGGAAAAGGAGCTCATTGGAAATATTAAATTAAGCAGTGTAACAGCTGAGAATAATTTGGTTTTCTGCTCTGTTGCTTGTGATTTGGTATGGAGTTTGAGGTGGCAGGCCAGTTCCTGTTTAGAGTATAAAGCACACAGATGCCTCTGATTTTATTCCTTGCTCTGGAGCAACTTGTTTTTGCTGGTGTTGGAGGCTGGGTGCAGCTTGGTGTGAGTGGCTTGGGGTAAGGTCTCAGGGGCAGTGAGCTGAGGTGGCAAACGCTGTGGCCAGTGGGTGGAAATGTTTACCGCTGTGTTGCGGGGGGGGCACAGGAGACCAATGTGCAGTCTGATTTTATTTTTTTTTGCTGGTTCTCTGGTGGTTTAGAATAAAAATCCATCCCCATTAAGAACAAAGCAGGCAGGACTGGGCTTGGGAATTCCTGCTAACAGCTCTGAATCCCTGCCATAGAGAGGCATAAATAAAGCCTTTATTCTCTCCAGCCGCCCAGCCCTTTAATTACCTGCAGAGGTCTGTGCAGTGACTCATGGCCCAGAAGGGCCCGGCGGCTCCTTGTGGCACAGCTGCGAGCCCTCTGGGCTGCCACTCGCTGCCTGCAGGGCCGCTTGTCCCCTGGTTCCCAACTGGGCTCCCCCCGGGCTTTGTGCTGAGCCGGCCTCAGCCTCCCCGCCTCCGTCCTCCTTGTGCCACCCCTGGGGTGTCCCTGACCCCGGGCTTGTCCTCGGGTTGCTCCAGGACCTCGAGGCTCTGGGCTGCTCTCCTGCTGCTGAGGAGCTCAGTGGGACTGTGGGGAGTGGGGTCGGCGCCGTGGCTCTGGGTCTCCAAGTTCAGGTTTCAGAAGCGGATGCCTGCTAATGCCACTGCAGCAACAGAAGGTGAATGAGCCCAGTCGTGCTCTGGGCTTGGTTTTGGGCGGACAGGAGCCTTGTGTGGGCAGATGGGGCTGTGTGGCTGCCGGCACAGGTGGGGGTCCTGGGTGCTCGTGTTGGAGGGCACCAGCAACCACCAGCTGCAGTGGGCTCCATCCGTGGGTCTTGCCCATCCCTGCATCTGCTGCTGGTGGCAGGGCTGGTGCTGGACAGCCGGAGTCCTGGGGCACGTCCCCTCGGCCACTGCAATGGCAGCCGGAGCTCGGGCGTGGGGCTGGGTGCCAGCGGCCTGCCGTCTCTCCATCAAAAGCCAAGCACAACCTGCTGCTCCCGCCAGGGAGTCTTTGGCACAAAGATGTGGGTAGAAAACCCACAGGAGTGTCAAAGCCATGGACAGTCTCCAAAGTGAGAGTAGTGTTTGACGGGGGAGAATATGCTTTGGAAAGTTTACTTGATCCTTGTTTGGAAGCAGCGCGGAGAGGCACACTGAGCCCTTTGCAGACACACACATGCTGCCTGGAGGATATCTGTGCAAAGCAAGGCACTGGAAACATGTTGTCATCCGCCTCCTCCCTCTCATTCCTGGCAATCTAGTAAATAGCCTCAGAGCTGCTTCCATTTGTGTGAGGATCGCGGCCACCCCGGCCCAGCACCGTCAGCAGGGCTTGGGAGCGCTCGGTGCTGGGGGCAGCCGGGGGGCCTCGGCCACCACCAGCCCCTGCCCGGCAGTGCTGTGCACCCCTGTCCGCAGGAGAGCGGTGAGAGGTGCCGTGGGCAGGCTCAGGGCTCAGCAGGATCCTTCACCACGTGCCAGCAGCACTGGCTTCTCCTCTCCCATAGCCAGCAATGAAAGCCAAGGACGAGACATGGCATAACTAGTGTTGGTTTAGCATCCCTCTTTCTTAAAAAAAAAAAAAAAAAAAAAAAAAAAAAAAAATTAAAAAAGAGAAAATCTGGACAACTTCCCAGATTGTACATCTGTCCGTATAATTTACACCATGAGGATGAGGAAGTGAGGAGGGCTGTAAACTCTTTCCATCTGTGCTATGTATGTGATGATTTTTCCATTCCTTCCTTGCCTCCCCCACCAATGGGCCCTGGGCTGGCACGGGCTGTGCCCACCAGTGGGCAGTGCCAGGGGTCCGGCTGCCCAGCCTCATCCTTCCCTCTCCCCTGTGCCCTCCTGGGCAGCACTTCGGTGGCTTCTCCTGCACGGTGTCCCTTGGGAGTGCCCAGCCACCTGCCCAGAGATTAAAAAAATCTCCCATTACCCTTTTCATTCAAAGTAGTTGCATTTTTTACAAATGGATTCTTTTGCTGCATGGACTAAATTTCCTTTGGAAAAAAAAAAATCCATCTCTAGTAGAACAGCCCACTCAAGGAGATTGAGTTGGAAGTGCTCCCTCAGGGGTGCTGCTCTGGGTGCTTGGTCCCTGTGCCTTGGTTTGGCCCCAAGCCGGGCTGTGCTCACCCCTCACCCAGTGCACCCCCAGGGCTGCTCCAGAGGGCACAGCAGCCAGCAAGGGAGAGGGGCAGGATGCAGCTGGCATGGTGTCCTGTGGCATGTTGCATCTGTGTCTTGGCTGGCACGTAACTTGGTGCTGGCATCTCGGTGTCCTCTCCCTGCGGAGCTCTGGTGGTTCCCTGCCCACGTGCCCTGGGGTCTCCTAAAGCGACCTCCCTGCACCTGGGTCCCCTCTGTGCAGCTCAGTGTCCCTGCAGTGTCCCCAAGGAGGGGAGCTGCTCTGCCGATGGTGGGCCAGAGCTGCTCTTCTTGGCCCTGCAGCACGTTGTTGTTAGACTGCCTTCTGGTCACTGAGGATGGGGAAGCCACTGGGATGATTTCTGAGGATGGGTTTTCAGTGCTGGAAAAGTTTTTGTTCTTCTGTTAATAGGATTTGCGTAGGGAAAAAGCCTGTGGTGGGAGCAGGTTCGTCAGCGCAAGCTGGAGCTGTCGGAGGGTGGCTGGGGTGAGCTCTGAGCTCAGCTCTGCTGGCGAGGCAGGGCTTGCTAAACTCAGACTGCTCTTTGGAGCTAGCCAGCTTGTTATAAATGTGAAGGTACCAATATAGGCTGAGTGGGCGGTGAGAGGGGACCTCGTGTTCTGAGTAACTGGAGGGCTTTTGCAGCTCTCTCAGATGAAGAAATGAATGAAGGAGAGGGATGGTGTCACCTTCCAGCACCCACTCGCTCCCTGGGCACGCCGACAGGGCTGAGCTTTGTTCAGACTCCGTGCAGCATGCTCAGATGGGCTCGCACGGCTGCTGCTGGACCCCGTGCCCAGGGCTCTGTTCGTGCTTCCAGGAACAGGCTGGTGCCTTTGTCTCTGCAGACGGGCCCCGGCACCAGGTGGTCCTGGTGCACAGCCCTGTGCAGGCGGTGTCTGTGCTTCCAGGTGCTCCTTGGCCAGCCCCATGCACCCGCTCCGTGCCCGCGTCCTGCGCCCTCCTTGCAGGACGAGGTCTGCTTTGCCCGGCTGTGTGGCTGAGGATGCCCAGCATAATTCTGTCCGCCACAGCGAGCTGATAGCGGGCGCAGCACCGACGTGGTTAAGAAATACTGACAAACTTTCTAGGCTAGGCGCTCGGGCAGGCACTTCCTCCGTCTTGACATTAAATTCCTATTGGTGTGACTCATTAGCTATTTATTTATTTAAAGCCACTGAGCTATTTGCAATACTTTTAAAAAGCAAACACAGTGTGTGGGCAGGGGAGCTGTTCTGCCTAAATGTTCGTCTCGGTGACACTGATGATAACTTATCAGAATAAATAAGGAATCTTCCAATCACTATTTTTTTTACTCAGACTGTTTAGTGTGTTCTGTAGGAAAAAGTCACAATGTTTCCTTCTCATAAACTTTTTTACCAGCCTGCGTGTTACATCCAGGTTATATTCCTATGTGGGCAGCTGTCTGAATATTCTCTACAGCCCCAATTAAAAACGGAATACATCATCCCTTCCCTTCCGCTGCTGAAACCCTCCTCGGCTCTGCTGCATCCCTCTGCGAGCAGCGGCTGTGCTGGGGATGGTTCTGAAACGGGAACCAGAAATTACCGGCAGCGCAGGCCTGGGTTCGTGACAGGGCTTTAGGGAGCCTACACATTCAGGGTGTGAGAACAAACTTTTGGCTAATTGTAATTCGTACATTATATTTCATTTTCATGCCAGCAGCAACCTTCTGAGGTAGCCTTCCAAGCTGGGAGCTCTGGAGGTGCGCAGGAATTCAGATCGAGCATGGGTGCTGGAAAAAATCAAACACTTTGTATCTCCTTATGTTTTAAAGTTGTATTATATTTATATAATATAGCTTGGTGCAAATCCAGGAAAAAATTCTGCTACCATTATTTCCAGGGAAAATGTAGCTTTTGTGCCATTTCGGAGTTTAAAATTTCACTTTGCTAAAATGGGAGTCTCTGAAGAACTTGAAAGATAGCGAACTGATCCATGTGACGGAGATGCAGGAGCAGCTTTGTTCGAGAGACCCTCGCACGTGTTGCTGTGAAGCACCACAGCCAGAAGATGCCTTTCCTGCGCAGGACCTGCAGCATGTGGGGAGCGGGTCAGCGGCAGGGCTGGGGGCCAGGCGGGGAACCCTCGGCTGGCCGCGTCGGGAGCGGCTCCGTCCTTTTCCCTGCGGGCTGGGGACTGCCACCCAGGGACCCCGGCACAGCGGGGGCTGTGTAGCTGTGCCTGCCCTGTGCTCGGGTGTTGGGAGACTCTATTTGTCTGCATTCATCTTTTTCTCTTCGTTTCTGAGTGTGGCCGGGGGAGGTGTGTGTGTGTGTGCGTGGTGAGTGCGGCCGAGCTCTGCTGCCCGGGCACCCGTCCTACCACGGCGTGCGGTGCACAAAGCCAACTGCTTTTATCTTCAAGCTCAGATTAAAAAAAAAAAAAAAAAAGTGTATCTAATGTCTTGCAGAATGCCTCTCTTTGTAAATCCCCTGCCTGATGCACCAGTCACATCATGTTATATTATGCTTTGAAACGTAACGTGATGTGACTGATGCAACATATGACTGATGGTGTATCAGCCAGGAAATGTAAAGGGACCCAATTTTCTAAAGAGCATTGTTACAGAAACAAACAAGATGCCCTTTTAACTTGTATTGATTGATTTCTGAAGAATAAGCTCCTCTCCTACTTTTGCAAGTGCTGTAATTAGTTGGTCGAGCTACCTGGCAGGGACGAGCCACGCTGGCGTCGCTTGTGCCACCGGGGGTGACTGGGCGGCGGGGAGGCTGTGCTGGGGTGACTGGGCGGCGGGGAGGCCGTGCTGGGGTGACTGGGCGGCGGGGAGGCTGTGCTGGGGTGACTGGGCGGCGGGGAGGCCGTGCTGGGGCTGCCTGTGGCCAGGTGACCGTGCTGGCTGAGGGGCAGCCGGGCTCCAGGGGGTGCCAGCTCTGTCCCACCTCGGCTGAGCAGCAGCATCTCCTTGCTTGGGGGCCGTGGCTCTTTGCATAACAGTTGCTCTCTCTCTCTCCTCCCGCCCCCCCATTCTCCTCCCCCCCCCCCTTTTTATTTTGATTAGCAGCTAAAAATCACAGATATGTCTGGCAGGACAATGCCTTTGACAGCAAAGGGAATATTAGGGTCAAGCTTTATTAAGAAAGAAGCTATTGAAATGACATACTCAAACATATTGCTATTAGGGACATGAAGAGTATTTGCCTCATTAATGTAAAAGGTAGCTAGCAATCTTCTTGATCAACAGTGGCAATTTATTTTAAAGTGTCCATTTTCTGGATGTCAGAGGAAGACTTTTATTTATAATCTTATTTTCAATTTCCACAAAGAACACTTCACTCATGCTCTGTGCAGATTTTTTTTGCAGACAATAACCGATTATAAAACTGTGCTCTCCCCCCCACACACATCCCCCTTGTAGTAGTGTTGACATATGGAAATGAATCAAAATGTAATAGGCATAATTACAAGCATTGTGTGCAGGCTACAATTAGTGTCTCTTCAAAGCAGACTCGTAATCAAAAGACACCAATAGAAGAGGGGAAGAAATGCAAGGACAATTCCCAGAGCGGTGCTAGGTTAGATGCAACTTCGCTGCCCGGCGTGCGCGGGGGGCCCCCAGCCCAGGCTCCCGGTCGCTCTGGGGGCAGCAGGAGGGCCCGGTCCGTGCGGGGGTCCTGCGGCTGCTGGGCTCAGCGCCCCGGTCCCTCGGGATGCTCCGTGTGCTGCACCCTGCCCGGCGCAGGGCTGCGGTGTCGTGTCCCACCCTGCTGCCAAAGCGAAATTTGGGCTCCCCCATCGCAGGGAGGCATCTCACGGTTTTGTGCCACCAGCTTCCTTGCAGAGGGAAAAGGCAAAAAGAGTGAAAAAAAAAAAAAATCTCAACCTGCCACTTTAAATGGAATATTTAAGTTTTCAGAGAAGTGAAATTAATTTGAATTATTTCAAAATCCATTCGACTAAGGTCAAAACAAAATCTGAAAGTACCACTCATAGTGAAATAGTAACTTTTGCAACAGCAGTTGCTCTATTCGTCTTGAAATTGGCTTTTTGGAACTTTTCAATTCTCCAATGGTCCAAAATTATTTGTATTTTTTTTTATTATTTATTTTTTTTAATGTTTTTTGTCAATTGGAGAATATATTATTCACACAGCTCTAAACATAAGAGACAATTTGAGTGTAAGCAAAATCCCATTATTTTGTATTCCTTCAAATTCTAGTTAAGGTGGCTGGTCTAAACACAGCTGGTTGACAGTTTTGCAATTCAATTTTTACCTGTCAGAAATTTATCAAATTGATACTATTTTTGCAGGAACATTTCTATGTTAATAAGTTTTTGCTTTGAAATAAACCCTCCACGTTTTAATAAGGTTAAAGCATTATCTGTTGGCCTTATTGGAATGGACTGCTGGATATTCATTTTCAAATTCATTTTGCTTTCTAATAGTTTTTAAAACCAAAGTCAGAGTGAAATATTTTTTTGCCGTTATTCAGTTGACTGTTTTTATTGACCCAAACCTCACGTCCTTTTTTTTTTTTTTTTTTTTTTTTTTCTCTCTCCCAGGCAGTTGCTTGGAGGAATTGTTCGGGTCCTGAGCACAAGGCAAATTTGGGTGCCGGTGGCAGCCACCACGGTGCCCAGCACCAGGCCGTCCTTCTGGGGCAGCTGCCCCCAGCATCACCGCTGCAGCTGGCACCTGGGGCTGGGCATCCCGACGCGGGAACATCTCTCTTCCCCTAAGAGTGAAAATTTGCAGAGAAGTTGCAGCTGGTCCGGACACCCCCAGTTAGGAGCAGAGCACGCGGGGCCCCGCAGCCTTTGTCGCCCACCTGCGCCCTCAGAAGGGGCTGCTGGTGATGGGGATGGAGCCAGCCCTGCCCGCAGCCACCGCTGCCGGGGTGCTCGGGGGACATGGGGATGGATGCTCGGGGCAGGAGCGGCTCTGCCAACGTCGGTGGAAGGATGCTGGTGTCAGCTGGGGAAGGATCAGTCCCTCAGCAGAGGGTCTGTGTAGGAGGACTTATATTTGTTTGCGGGAGCCAGATGGTTCAGGATGAGAGTGACATAGCTGCCAGAGCAGGAGCTGTGAGAGGAGGGGGAGAGAACGTCACCGGGGGAAGCGCGGCACGAGCAGCACGGGGTGGGACGGCCGCAGCCTGCCTTTACCCCGGGGAGCTCTGCCCTGTGTGGGTGCCCCTTCCCTTCTCCCTGGCGTTGGGTCCACATCGGAGGAACCAAAATGCAGAAGATACTAACGCTGGAAAAGTTACGAGGACAGAAGTGGCGGGCATGACCTTGTTGTAGTCATGAAGTCCGTGATCTTAAGCAGCTCTCTGCTTATTAATGGAGGAGACATTTATTAACTTGCTAAATTCAGTTATGCTGGCATAAATCTGAAGTAACCCCATTGAGTTTGGATTTATGCTGGCGTAGCTGAGGGGAGAGGCTGGGCCGATGCTGTGTCCACCAGCAGGGCAGCAGCAGGCAGGTGCCACGTGGTTGTTCTGGGGCTGGAAGGGGAACTTTGGGTCCCAGAGGCAAATTAAATTTAAAACAGTAGCTCAGTCTCTGCAGAAATAAATATCTAGAGACAATAGTAATTTGCACTCCACGTGCTTCTCCAGCGACTGAAGCTCAGCTCATATTTGGCTGGGAGGGAGCACAGGACAATGAAGTGTAGGAGCATCCTATGGAACATAGGAACAGCCTTTTGTTGGTGCGAGGCTCTGGGCAGGGAGGCAGGGATGAAATTCATCACCAGCTATTCACATCCCTGCGTTCACCCCACACTTTAAGCCTCAGGTCTCCTCCTTTGTCCGTCTGTTGCTGTGAAGAAGAGTGTGGATTTTAAACTGGCAAAACATACCTGTTGTGTTTTATTCTCGCATTCCTGGTGTTGAATACAGGCTACCAAGCAAAGGCGGTGCCAAAAGATGCTGGAGAGGAGAATTTTTCCTCTGAAATACTGACAATTCCTTTGGGTATTTGAAAGAGCTGAAGAAGAAGCATGAATCTGAATTTGGAATTACAGTTTAATCCTTCCTGTAGCCTTTTAAAATATCAGAAGGAGCGAAGGTTTGCTATC
This sequence comes from Oxyura jamaicensis, assembly GCF_011077185.1. Classification (NCBI taxonomy): domain Eukaryota; kingdom Metazoa; phylum Chordata; class Aves; order Anseriformes; family Anatidae; genus Oxyura; species Oxyura jamaicensis. The sequence continues at coordinate 801,832 of NC_048907.1, forward strand.
CTAACCATCAAAACTGGGCACAACCTTCTCTTTAAACGTGTATTAAAAATATCCCGTGGCTGCCTGTTGCCGTCCCTTATCTGTCCCTGCTCTGAGGCTGGCTCCATCTCCTGCGTGCAGCCGTTTCCTTCGGCCGCCCTCGAGACCAGCAGTGCTCTCACTATTCCCGTCACGCGCCGCGCAGGGCGCCTGGCCCCGCTCTTATCAGCGGCAGGCACACGGAGCGATGCCGGGTGCCTGCGTGGGTGCGCGCCCCCCGCACTGCCCCCGGGTCCGGCACCGCGCCGCCTCCGCCACCTTCAGCCCCTGGTTCTGTCCCCTCGCTGAGAAAGCGGAGTCTTAGCAGGCTGGAAATGAATAGAGCTTGGCGACTCCTGTGGGAAAACTTCTTTGAAATTCTTCTGTTGGTGCAGTGAAAGACTTCGCACAGGGTGTTTTTGTGTGCCAAGTGCTTACGGGTGGCATGAACCCCCCCAGATGCGTGGTTTCACCGGCCCTCCTGCACCCAGGGGTCCTCTCCGGACCAAAGCCCATGCTGTCAGGGGCTGTCCCCGGCACCGATGCATGGGTTTGGGCCAGTGCTGGAGGAGCTGCCCATGGAGGTGGTGCTGGGACCCCATGCTCTGCAGCACCCAGCTGGCAACGAGAGCCAGGGCATGTGCTGTCCTGCCCTGCCTGCCACCCTCGGGGCCGCTGTGCACATACACAGCGCACGCAGGGGCTTTAACGGCGAGGTGGAGTAACCCTACAACAGAGCGGTTAGTGGCGCCTTTATTTCAGCATCCTGAAGACGCGCATCTGAAGAGTGATGCTGGGCCCTGAATAAAACCAGAGGATGAATATGCTTACCACCTAGGGAACGTCCCCTCCCACACCATGATTTCACGATCTACAGAAATAAATATGTACTTCTGTGGCAGCCAATGAGCACCACGACTAGGAAGCATTTTCTTGATGAATTAGTGGGCTTCTGAATAAAGAAACTCTCCTCCCCCAGCACACCTACACACTCCTGCGCCCGCCCGCTCTCCTGCCGCCCGGAGCGGAGCACGCACGTGAGCGCACACACGGGCACCGTGCAGGCACCTGCACGCCCCCACGCCGCCCGTCCCCCCGGGTCTCCCCGCGCCCCCCCTCTCCCACTCGGGTGCTCGGAGGTGCCGAGCGTCTGCGCCCAGGCAGCAGCGGGCACCCGGCACCTCTGACAAGCGCGCCCACGCACTCCCACTGCCCATATGGTTTTTGCACACATACTTTTAGCTGAACTTGCTTAGGAAGCATTTTGTTCTTCAGACCATTGTAGGAGAATTTATTGCTGTCTGACTTTTTTTCAGCATTTTTTTCCCTCCTGTCATTGTCTTCTCCAACTCTGCTGGAAGCTGTAATTTAAAATAGGCTGCAAAGAATTGCTGTGACCCCCTCCCCCAGGAATGAGTGGCCACTGCTCCTTTCTGCCGCCTGTTACGGAGGAAGGCTCCGATAATCCATGCCACCTTTGTCATCTTGCACGGGCCTGTGAGTAAAATACTTGAAGACCTGAAAAAATCCCCTTCCACACTGAGCAGAAACTGAAGAGTGAAGCCCGTACCTCCCTGCCTTCCTGTCTGGTGTCGCATCGCGCAGTTTGGTGCCGCCACTTGGGCGAGCGGGCAGGAGGAAACTTGTGTGCTGCACTGGCCTCCCGACCACCTGCCTGTAGCAGGCAGAGACTTGCCTACATGAGGTGTTGGACCTGAAGAAACTGCCTGTGCAAGCCTTGGGCTCTTTTCGTTCTTAGGACTGGGTTCCCTGGAACAGCCTCTGTCCTGCTAAGAAGCTTTCCCTTTCTCCTTCCTTCTCTCACATTTTGCTAAATTAAAGGCAGCATTTCCATTCTCTGTTAGTTTCAGAATTTTGAAATCCTTCTCTGAGCCAGTGGCAAAACTTACATTTCTAAATTCCCTTCAAGACACTTCCTGTCTGATTTGCATCATTTGGAAAGCTTTTGTTGTTTGCTGTTGTTGTTTTCCTGCCTGTCGTGTTCCAAGGTCGGAGGGCATTTCAGCTCCGGCAGCCTGCCCTGCGCCTCGCAGTCAGACGCTGCCATGAGCAGCTCTAGCTTGCCGCTCTCCCCAGAGTGGGGCCGTGGCACTGCTGCTGCTGGGCTGAGCCCCCAGGGCCAGGAGGACCCCGGGGGGCAGCCCCCTGCGGCGCGCAGTGTGAGGGGCGCGGGGCCGGGGCTGGGAGCCGTGCTCAGGGTGCCCAGGGGGCCGCCCGCCCACGCACACGTGGGAGAGGTTCCCACAGAAATAGCAGTCATACGATTTGGGAAGAAATCTAATCTCAGCCTAATTTTGTTAAATAGTATAAATTTCTAAAGAAAAGACATTTCAAAGCAAAATATCAAAATGTGACATTTGGAAAATGTTAAAAAGAACACTTGCATTATTGAAATACTTTGTTTCAATTTCCTTTGAAATTAAACTTTATCAAAATCACATGTTGCCATGGAAAGTTTGTGGCGATAAAACAACAGTTTCCAAAGAAATGACTTTGGGTTTTAGAGCAGCAATAGCGAAATGCGCTCGGAGGGGACCGCTGGGGCTGGCGGTACGGCCGGTGGGCCGTGTAGGAGGCACGGGGCTGCCAGCAGCGCAGCTGGCCCCTGGTGCCGAGCAGCCCTCGAGGTGCCGGCACATCCAACAGCCACGGCAGGCTCAGAAGTGTGGGGGAAATATCATCTTTGGGAAAAGCAGCCTCTGCAGAAAGATGGACTGGGAATGTGGGCTTCAGAATATGGCACAAATTCAGTTGTGTCCACTTGTATTTCCCTTTTTGTTAAATGTTCACAAGGACAGTGTGTTTTTTTTTTCAGGCTTTGTTTCATTTTACTTAATAAAGCCAATGTAAATCTGTGGTTTTTAACTTCTCCATTCTGGATTAGAACGGTCTTAAACAGGCATAAATAAGCAGTACGGCTGCAATTGTTCTGGCCTAGTTAACCACAGCACAGAACAAAATAAATTGGGCTCCATGTATTTACACAGCATCTCTGTAATTTGCATTTAGTATGCCATTAATATTTAAAGCTATAATCGTGCCCCGTAGCCTGTTTTAAAAGTTGTGACCGGGGATGGTTTTGCTGAGGCTCTGAGAGGGGCAAGTGGGGATGCAGCCGTGTCCCCCCCGGTGGTGGCCGGACCCTCCCGGCGGCACGGCCGGCGTTGTGCCGAGCTCCCGCAAAGCCCATACTCAGCATATCCCACCAAAAACCAAGTTTCTCTTCTCCCACCCCACCACTGGGTTATTTATGCAAGTTAATTGATTATGTTGTAGTTGCTGTTGCCTCTTTGCAGCAGAAGAGAAGCTGAGCTGGCATGTGAGCAGCTCGGATTCACACACAGCGCTCTGCAGTCAGCAGAAAGGCAGAAAATGACTGTTCAATTAAATCACATATTTTCGGTAAATGTTCCCTTCTGAAAAGTTTGTCTCTGCTCTAAAACTGTATGGCACGAAGAGCTGCTATGAAATCATCCAGGCATTAGACAGAAAAGAGCATTTCTTGTTTAAGTGTTGATTAAGAAGCAGTATGTTCCCAAAAGCTCCGCCGCGCGAGGGGGACTCCCGCTCCCTGTTGCCTGGTTACTCGCGGGCATTTACCACGACATGCCAGACCCGACTCCAGCGTGGACTCCTCATGGAACCGTTTCCCAGCCCTGGAGCTCTTGCTGGGGTGTTTGCAGTGAGGCACTTTAGGATGAAATGAGTTTAGTTCAGCAGCCAACTGGCTCCGAATCGATCCGTGCCGCAGCCGGGGCGGTTCATGGCTCAGTATGTTTCTCAGTACACGGCACCGTGCGGGTACTTGTGCGGCCACCAAGAGGGAACCTGGTGAACAGGTATGCACAAAAATACCCCCGTGATGTTTGGGAAATAACAACAGCTTTTTGGCTGCACAGAAGGCTGCCAAAGGCTCCCAGGAAAGCTCTGATCACAACTGTGCTGAGACACAGCCGTGCTCAGAGCCGTAGCTCCGCTGTCCTGTACTGGGAGATGAGCGTGGAAGCTTGCTTTCAGCTGTCATCCCGTCCAGCCCGCACTGCATGCAGCCTCATCTTTGTGTTTTTCATGGTAACAACAGCAATTAATGGGACACCAGAGGGAGAAGAGACAAGGTGGCAAAAGAGGAAAGATGCGGCAGCGTGCACAGGAGGGCTGCCCCGGGCAGGAGGGCGCACGGTGCAGTGTGGGCGCAGGGGGACGGGGACCCCCTGCCCTCCCTGCCCATAGCGCTCGCCGTGGGCAGCACCGCGGCTGCAGCCAGGGCAGGGCTCAGGCAGGGGCTGTGAGTGCAGCTGCCCCAGGAACATGGGCACAAGGCTGCCAAACCCAGCCCCGAGCTGTGCACCTTCAGCGTGCAGGAGACAGGCGTCTCTGGGCGCTGGGATGCCTGCTGCAGCCAGACACACTAACTGCCTGTGATTCACCTGCACTCTGAAGTGCTTTTTGATTACGGCTCTCAATTCACCAGTCTGCTTCTCCAATGCTAATGCAGCTTTTGATGTACATGTCTTCATTCTTCAGCAAAAGCCGGATCAGGTTTTGGACAAACATGTCCCTGCTCTGAGTAGTTTTGCAACAGCAGCGCCCATCCTGTTCCTTGTCTTGCTACCAGCATTTTGTCATTTTTGAGGAAATAACAAACTTGAAAGTATTCGGCTTTGGTGCAGCAATTGCAGCTTAATTGCATGTCTCCTTCTGCCCACACAAATGCTGAAAAGTGACTTGGCAAACTTTAAAGGCAATCCAGGGACTGAAATGGGAAGACTTGACAAGCCAGCATTCATCAGCTCTGACTAACGCGTCTGTAGTCTCAAACCTGCTGCTGTTCCTGCTTTGGCCTGACATCCTGCTGCCCTCCAAGAATTTCTTTTGAGTCTCAATCAGCGGCTGCCGGGTGGCTGCGTCTGAAGTTGCCCCCCGCACCCAGGCTGCCAGGTTGCCCACGACCCACTCTTGAAGCAAGGCCTGGCACGGGGACGGGATGGAGCTTCGGCTGCACTGGGGAGGCGGAGGGGGATGGGTGCCCTGGCTGGGCAGGGGGAGGGTTGGTGCTCGTGTCCCAGCCACGACTGGCTGTGCCATCCCAGGTCACCATGGCTAGGGGGCACAGCATCAACTGCCCCCTGCCAGGATGTGGCTCCGTGCTCCCCAGGAGCAAACCAGCCGGGGGCAGCACCCGCAGCGTGCCCAGGCTTTGCCCTCGCCCTGGTGCCACCTGCTCCTCCTGGCTGGGAGGTGGGTGCCCACGGATGAGCCCTGGCCTGGCAGCACGTGCCCTGTGCTGGCGGCACGTGGGGCTTCTCTCCCACACCCCCTCTGCCTGGTGGGCAGCGGGGCCAGTGCCGAGGCGCTGGGCAGGGCTGGGGCAGCGTCAGTGCCCTCCTCTGTGCAGAAGGTGCTCGGTCACCGCCTGGGGGATTTCCCCTCACCTTCTGCTCCTCAGACGCAGAGAAAGACGTGTGTCTGTAGGAACAGGATTCACCACATCCTTTCAAGGGGATTCTGTTACCTTCAGGAGAGTGACTCTAAGTGTTTGGCTCTTAAAACAGCAGGCGGATGGAGCGGATGTCAGGCCCGGTCTCAGGGCTGCAGCAGAAGGTCCCGGGCAGCGTGTCCGGATGCTGGCTGGGTCCGGAGGCAGGCTGTGCTCCCAGGGGCTGTGAAGGGGCTGGACTCAGGCAGCAGGAGCAGGGATGGGAGCGCAGCGTGCGGGCGGCTGGGCAGGGCAGGGGCTGTGGTCGGGGCAGGAGGTGCACGCGAGCCTGGGCAGCAGCAGCCCGTCCCCAGGAAGGAATGCAGCAGGCTCAGTGCCAGCTGTTTTCCAAACACAGCCGTGGGCTCCTGAGCAGCCTCCTGGAGGAGCACACCAAGGAGAGCACAGATTAGCGGTTAGCCTGTAAAGCATGCAAATGAGGTCGTGAACCCCCAGAGGAAGAGCAGGGAAGGAGTCAGACAACCACAAAAGATCTTGTGGTTGTTTGCTCAGGTTCAGATGCATCACGCGGGGGCTGCTGCTCTGTCTCTGTCCTTCCTAGGGGTGCCTGGACAAGCGAGCTCTTCCGCAGCTCTAGAGGCGGTGAGCCAGGGGCCTGAGCTGGGCAGGAGGTGAGGGGAGCCCGGCTGGGGGCTGGGGGGGGGGAGGAGGCGCAGAGGCGTGAGCCCCCTGGGTGCACAAGCACGCTCATTGCAGACCTCAGTTCACCTGCTCGGAATGCTTACGGCATTTATTAATATGGCATTAAAGCTTCTGGCCAGCACAAAGTTAGTGCTTCTTCCGTTATTTCCTTGAACTTCCAGCATGGTTGTGCAGGGGTCTTGTGTGCACGGGAAACTGCTTACACTTGGCGTGGGAAGCATTGAGTCTACCGGTTTCTGCAAGGCAAAATTTAAGATTTCTAAGCAAATGGTGCATGCAGTTTTTCAGGAAGATGTTTTGCTGTTTTCCCTACAATCGGGCTCATCTGGCATGTTAAAGCGACGGCCTCGTTTATATACAGCATTGGGAAGTGATGGGAATGGATGTTCTCTTCTTTCAGAAAAGGCACGATTTACCAAAGGACAGGAATTATGTAAAGCAATGTGCTTTACTCACATCCTGAAGTCTGTAAACAGTGTGAGTTATGCTGCATGGTGTTTTTGAAAAGATAACTGGAAAAGGAGGCCCCTTGCTTCACTTTGTGAATGAGTGGCTCTATTGTATAATGTTGGGGTTTATTCCATTTCATACTGTGTACACAGTACTTACCGCATGTTTGTAAATGAGCAACTTAGGAAATAGATCTTTGCTGGAGGCAATTGCTTTCCCAATAGCAATAGAAAACATCATGCGTGGCAGACTTAGAGGTTATTATTTTAATACCTTTCTTCTCCTTGCAGAGCAATGTGCCCGCACGCTCCAGCACGCACGCTGGGTCGCTGCCCCGCTCCCCGCCACGCACGAGCTATCGCCGGGCGCCCCGGCGGTGCCGGCACCGTGGCTCTGCCGTGGGCCCAGGCAGCCCCAGCCTTGCCACAGCCACGAGCTCCGAACCGTGCTCCCCCCGCGCTGCTGGCTGCCTGCAGCCCCAGCCCTCGGCCTGCTGCGGGCGGCTCCTTCCAGCTCCTCTCCAGCAGCACCCTCCTCGCAGGGCGCCTGCCTGCCACGCTCCTACCCAGACCTGGGAGAGGTCAGCGCAGAGAAAAGCATTGAGGTTTTGCACGCGTTCTGCGTGAGAATCAGGATATCATTTTCCAGGAGAAATCTTCTGGGGCAGTCTAAGCGAGTGTGGGACGTGGTAGACGTAGGGGCTACTGGGGGAAGAGCAGCATCACAGCAGAGCAAATAGGCCGGAGAGGGCAGGCACTCAGAGCCGGCACTCCAAGACTGCTCTGGCCATGTGCTTCAGGGAGGTTTCTCATGTTCTCCTTTGCTCTCAGCAGAAATTCCACACCACAGCCATCCCTCTGATGACACTTCATCTAGATCAACACATCGCATTAGCGCCGCGATCTCATATTTTCTAACCAACAGAGGGCTTGTTGAAAAATTACCGAACAACCGAAACTCCTCTGCTCCCGCGGCCCTGGGGGCCTCCCCTAGAGGTTCCCCGGAGGCGGCTCGTCCATCCTGGTCGTGCTCGGCAGCGTCCCCGCAGCCCTGCCCGAGCCCCGCTGCGTGGGGCGGCCTTCGCAGAGCCTTTGGGCAGACGCCGCTCGGAGGAGGCCTCGGCTGCGCTGCTCACGCTGCTGCCGACAAGCAGCGAGCGGCACCGCTCTGCGGCTGCCTCTGCAGGGGCTGGGATGTGCTGCGGTGAAACAAGTGGTGCAGCTGCGCTCAGGCAGGGCTGTGCTTGCTGCAGCTCCCTTACAGGAGGGCTGCAGGAGCGGGAGGAAGAGGCGCGGGGCACCCTGCTCTGCCCCCGCTGCTGTTAGCGTGCATGCCCACGGCACGGGGTTCTCGTGTCTGCACAGAGGCTGCGAGGCGCCCTGCACCACCAGAGCCACACGCACAGGTGAAAACGAGGAAGCCCTTACAAAAAAAGCTGTGCCTCTAATCACCGGCCTGCAGCTGGCCTCCTTCCCGGGCACGATGCTCTTGGCAGCAGCAGCGGATGGGGCAGGCGGGGGCTGGCAGCTGCCTCGCGCCCGCTGGAGCCGCTGCCTCGGCTTTCCAGGCTCCCTGTTTATTTGTTCTGCAACAGCTTGAAACCAAATAGGGTTAATAGCCCTCCCTGTGTCCTAGTGAGATGAAACTACCATTGGGAGACCCAGGACAATTTTTATATAGGATTAGAAAACAAAAATCAATATTTAATTATCTGTAAGCTTTTTGTGTCACTGCATCCTTAGCTTGCTAACTGTGAGTGCTGGCTGCCATGGAGAAAGTAAGTCATTAAAGGTGCAGTATCTTTTACTGGCCTTTTATGGGCCTGCAGTAAATAGAGTACATTATCACTTCTCACACACCGGTATTGTTATTTATCTTTACAATCTCTATTTACCTATATTTATGGTAGATTTCTCCTGTGTATTATATGGCTAGGTTAACTTTAATGGGGTTCATTAAAACAGGCACTTAACAAAACTTTGGAACATCCTCACTTGGACAGATGGTGAGAAACCAAAACCATGAAAGGGAGAGGAGAGGTGCTTTGTTCCAACAAGCCTCCCGAGCTCGGTGCTGCCGTCTGGGAGCGAAGGGCCGGGGTGGCCCAGCTCCCGCTGCCCACGCTGGGCTCTGTTGCGGTGCTCCCTGGCCCTGCAGCCCCATCCCACAGCGGTGCTGCAGGATGCACCGCTCGCTCCTGCAGGAGGAGGGGGAGCGGGGGGACCCTTTACTGGGCACCAAGTGCCCGATCCCAGGATGTCCCCACAGGGCCATGAGCGCATGGTGAAGCCATCTCCCCCTCCTCGTCCCCGCTCCATCTCTTCCCCTGTGTGTCCAAGCATCCCGGGGCTCAGCCCCTCCGGACAAAGAGCCCTGCGCTGCTCCTGAGCGAGACGTCCTCCTGAGCACGCTGCAGCCTGAGGAGCCTCTTGTATCGCAGCTCTCACCTGTCTCATCCACCTCTACATACAACTCCATAAATCGCTCGTAGCAACGTTCAAAAGACAAATACAAATACTCTGGAAAATGAAACCCCCATGGGGAAGGGATCTGACAATTAGCAGATCTTTTTGCTGCAGTTGTTAATTTTTTACAAGCCTCCCTTATTTTCACTGTTTCCCCTGGTTAATAATGACTAGCAGCCGCTTATACCATAAATAAGTTCCACAAATTTCGCAGATGCACCGGGCTGTTTAAGCAGGGAAATTGAGCAGCATATGTCTGAATGGTTAATTGACTTAATTGCTGTTAGTTGGGCTATTAGCACACTTGATCCACCCCAATGACCGCAATACTTTCTTAATGGTGTTCATTTTATTTGGATGCCAAGCTCCAGTTACCATTACAGGGAAATTTCCAATTGCTGATTACCTCATAAATATATAATTGTAGTCATAGGCTAAATAAAGCCAACAGGCATTAATAATGAACAACGTTTGACTAAGAGCCTTTAAAGGATGATGGAAGTTTCTTTAAAGAGCTTAGCTATTCTTGAAATGTAAATAATCTTTCATGCTTCTATTTTTAATGATGCTGCATCCTTTTTCCAGTACGCATTCAGCATTAGGAGAGGTAAAGTTGCCTCCCACTGCCAGGTAATGTCTGGGGTCAGTAATGCACAGAGGACTCCCCCAGGCTCTCACCACCCCTCCCGAAGCACCAGCTCCTGAGCGATGCTGTGATTATTGATTTCAGGCAGGCACCGGCACCTGAGTGAGTGACCCATGCGTGTGAATGGGCCCTTTTCAAAAAAATTGTCCCACTCCCCATCTGCAAGAGGAGAAGGGAAGTCCCTAGGACGAAGTCTTGCCCTCGCGTAGGTGTGAGGGGAGCAGACAGAGCACGCTGGTGCTGCGGGGGAAGAGCCGGTGCCACCCGCCGGGGCTCAGAGCCACACTGTGCACCCTGGGGACCTGCTTGCCGTGGGATCAGCGCCGTGCCCCTGCCTCCTGTCCCCACGGACCCACAGCTGCGTGTGGGTGCTGGTGTGGGGACGCAGCCAGGTGTCCTGCCCCCCCGGTGCAGCTCAGTGCATCAGCCAAGCAGCCAAAGGCGTCTGTGAGCGCAGGCTTGCCCAACGGGAAGCGCTAAGGGCAACCGTGAGTTACTGAAAAGATGAGCGGCAGGGGAAGAATGGCCTTTTCAGCTCCAACTCCAGCATCGTTACTGGCTCTAGAGACAATTTAATTATTCTAGGCTATTCTTAACTGACCTAGTAAAATGAACCTGCCTAGCTCTGTCCACAATAATTACCTACGATTTGCTAATTCATGTGGAGAAGAAATTACTCCTAGATAGTCTGTTAATCTTTGATTCCTAACCATGAGCTCATTTACTCTGCACTTGTTCCCTACTGGCACCAAACAGAGAGAATTACATTAGTTATTTTCAGCTATTAGGGAACTAGTTATAATTAATGTTGTCTTTGACAGTCAGGTTTTACGCGGCTGTGCGCGGCGCTGCCCGTTGGTGGCCGGTGCGGTGCCACCACGCAGCCGGCCGGGGCCTTTAGGGGTGGTTTAGCCTTTTGTTTTGACTGAGGAGCCTCCTGCACACACCAGGGCCCTGGCCATCGTACACGGCCCTGCGGCAGAGGCCGGGAGGCAGGCCTGGTGCTGAGCGCCGCCGGACGCGGTGCATGGCAGCGGCCGCCCCCGCTGAGTCCGGTCTGAGGGGGCGACCGGCGGGGCTGCCACTGCGCCCCCAGGAGCCGTTTCCCATTTCCCTGTGCTCCCACCCGTTTCTATGGACACTGTGTTGTGTGGTGGAAAGCGAGTGAATCATTCGACGTGAGCGAGGACGAATGTTGTGAAGGAAGGAGAAAACAGACGGAGAAGGCTTTGAAGCACCATTCCTAACTGCTGCCCCGCCAAGCGTCCCCCCAGCCTCTGGGCAGCCGCCCCTTCCTCTCCGTCTCCTGCCTGCCCTCTCGTGCTCCCCCTGCCCAGCTCCGCGGGGGCACGGGCTCCTCTGTTTGGAGGCAGGGTGCAGGGAGCCCCCCACCTGCCAGCCCGCCCTGCCACGGAGCTGGGTCCCCACGGAGGACGCGCTGCCGGGACTCATCAGGGTGCTGCTGGCCGCGCGTGGCAGCCGCTGCCTCTCGCCCAGCCGTCGGTGCAAACCAATTATTGATGTAAACTGGGGGGTCGGGCAGACTGCTCTTCAAACCGAGGGAAAACGAGAAGCAGATGTTAGTTTCAGCAGAGAAAAGGTCTTGGGATATGAAATAGTTTCACCTGGTGCCTTCATCTTCTGGAAAATCACATGTGCCAATTCCTTTTGAAAATGATCAAAGCCAGGCACGGTGTTTCCTCTCTCATTGCCTATCTACTTGAGTCTGTTTTATCAGATGGAGTTTAAAGGAGTACTGTGTTTTATTTTAAAACAGACTTAAAAAATATTCCGGCCTTTCAGCTTGACCATTCAAACCATCTGGTTTCATACACTTCAGATGTTAGCCCAAAGAGAAGCGGTGTTAACAATAAGCAAAAGTAGCTAATAATCAGTTTAATACAAAGCTGTGTAGTACTTATGAAGTCGGCATATCCAAAATTATTACCAGAAGCCCAATCTTAATCCTTTTTAAGTTGGGGGAAAAATGGATCAAAAATTAGAATGATATCAAGCATAAAATAATCTTCTGTCTGTGTTGCACTGATAAAAAAATAGAATATATAATTACCATGTAAAAACTGCTTATGTTTGTGATTATATGTTGCTGCCATCTCCAGGTCCTCACTGTAAATGACTTAATTGGGTTGTCCTGATGTATGGAAGCAGAGGGAAGGAGTGCACGCCCGGCGTCCTGGGGGTGCCCAGGGCTGCTGCCCCTCGCGGCTCCCCCCGGGGCTGGGACCCTCCTGGGGCTGGGACCCCCAGGACCCGCTGCGGGTTCGGCACAAGTCGGATGCGCTCCAGCCTGTCTGATCCACCGCCATAAGCCACACTCTGTGGCTGGGATGCTCCAGACATGGGTTGAGGATCGTGGCAGCTTGTTCCTGGGGACCCTGGAGACAAGGGTGTCTTCGAGGGGCTGCGGACATCCCCCCGGCTGGCCCAGAGCCTGAGCATAGGGGGCAACACGAGGGCAGGTCCCTGGAGCCAGTGTCTGGGTACAGGTCACTGTCTCACCTTCCTTTTTCGTCCTCCATTGTAATTGCCATATCCCACACTGACTATTTTATTATTTTATTTTATTTTATTTTATTTTATTTTATTTTATTTCATTCTATTTAATTTAATTGTTACTTTATTTTTACTTTATTTATTTTATTTTAATTATTTAATTTATTTTATTTCATTTTATTTCTGGCTATTTATGAGAAGTATAAGCAGACGGCGCAGCACCGAGGCACGAAGGAAGGTGGGACGCATGCGGCGTGGGGAGGCCTGCCATGCTGACCGGTTTTGAATTTAGGAGGAGCCTGTGCCTGAAGGGCTGCTGAAATCAATAAGGGAACCACGCGGGAAGGACAAAGGATCACAATGCCCTGTCTAGACACTAAATGTACTTGAAAATCAAGTCATGGGATTATCTCCACATAAGAACAAACTGGGCAGACATACAGCAGCCAGTGTTCAGGACTGAAAGGATATTGAAAAAAAAAAATAATCAGAAAGCTGGCAAAACTAAAAGGATGTGCTCTCTTTGTTGCTTTGAATAGTGCTGAGATAGATAAGCTACCGCCTGTGAAAGGAAAACGGGATACAGTTCAGGGTGCTCGAGAGGCACCTTTGGCTGGGCGCAGACACCGGTGCCTGGGGACACCCAGCACAGAGCCACGAGCGGCCAGGTCACTGCTGGGAGAGGCGCAGCGAGCCGTGAGGCTGCTCGGGGCAGGATGCGGCCCCCAGCATTGGCACAGCACCCGGCAGAGGCAGCCCTTGAGGTGTGCGTGGTGCTGCCCCAGTTTGAGGCTCATTCCCGGGCGCTTCCCCAGGCCTGCAGAGCAGAGGGCACAGACCTGGGGCCAGAGTCAGAGCCGAGAGGAGAGGCTGTGCCGTGGGGCAGAGCCCAGCCGCTGCCGCCGGTGTGCCCAGGGCTGACCGGGAAGCACCCGGCTGTGCCCGGGGACTGCTGGGGTCACATCGGTGACAGCGACAGCAAAAAGCTCGGCCAGGGGAAGATCTGTATTTATACAGGGGATAAATAACACCGGGATCCTCTCTGAGTGGAGGACATGCCCAAAGATTCTCTGAGCGAAAGCTCAGATCTGCATCTCCTTGCATAACAGATAGCTGTGTATAATAATAAATATTTGCCTGTGGATAGACCATGAATAAGTATAACATGGATAATGCACTAGGATTACGTGATTCTTTTTTCTTTATGTATAAAAATGTCTTATTAGCTTTCTGTTTTTTCTCCCACATATCAAATAACAATACCCCACTTACAACTGAAGTATGCTCCTTTTTACTACCCACTATATTTATTACAGCTGAGAAAATAGATTTTTTCTTTTTTGTTTGCTTTTTTTTTTTATTTGCTAAATTTAGCCATTTTTCTGATGATGACATTCGGCAGAATAGAAAGCAATGTTCTCGAATAAGTTCATCATTCTCCAAAGCCTTTGGTGTCATTTAGTGAGGAATTCTTACTCCGGAAAACATTTGAATGCAAATTATGTCCATTACCACAATTAAATATTTATTTTTGCCCCAAACATGGAGATAATTTCGTAACCAGCTCTGCAGGTTAGGCGGCAGCAGCATGAGAGCACGGCGTGGGGCACGGCGTGTGGGGGACGCAGGAGCCAGCCCAGGTCGGGCTTCAGCAGGTGAAGCTGCTGCAGCGCCTCCTGCACCCCTCTGCTGCTTTCCTCTCCCGCAGCTCCAGCAGCAGCAGGGTGCTGACAGCAGGGTCGCTGTGCCTTGCGGTGGTTTCCATTCCTTGCCGGTGCTGGTCAGAAAGGGATTATTTGCTGTGGTTTTTTGTTGTTGTTGTTGTTTTTTCCAATGAACATTTTGAGGTAAATGAAAACTGTCAAAAAGCAAACAAGGCATCGACTAAAGTTAGGAATTTCCAAAAACCTTGCTCTACTGAGTTACTGCCATTTTCAATGAAAACCCGAATATTTTCTTTGAAAAGTAGATAAAGATTTGACAACACATCTGAAAAGATTTCTTGTCTGGTATGCTTTCTTCAAAAAGCTAAATTAAATCCAGGAACAGTGAGGACACAACAGCAAGGGTCCTGCTTCTCCCTCCCTCCCTCGGCTCCATCTCAGCACCCTCTGGTACCTTTTGGCCAGCTCAGTCACCCGCTGCTGGGGCTTTAGAGGAGTCTGGGGCTTGCTATCCAGTCCAGGCACTGCGTGCTCCCCTCCTTGCTCACACAAACCCAGCATTTGCTCCCGTCCCACCCTGTGCTTGGCTGGCAGCAGGGAGAGGAGGGCAGGGGCTGCTGACTGCTTTCTGTGCACCTTCCTCCACTGCAGACGTCCACAGACGTGTTTCCTCCCTCACCTGGGGCTGCCTCCTGGCACAGCCGCTCACCCCCACCTCCTGCCTCCTATCCGCATGTCACCTCTGCTGGGCTGATTGCATCTCTGTAAGCTGGCAGAACGCAGCTGAGCGAAATCCTTTGGTCCCATCTGCGCTCCAGTTGTTTATCACCGACGAATTGGTAATTTGGGCAATACCTTCCCGGTGAGTGTTGACTGCTGTGTCACAGACTTGCCTAAAATCCAGAAAAAATCTGTTTGCTACACTACTTCTCTCTGCGTTATTGACTTGGATGTGCAGGGTGGCCAGGTTCAGCTGGCAGATCCTGCTTCGCAACCAGGACGGAGATTTCACAGTCTCTTCTTTCATGCTTGGTGCTTTGTGGCACGTTCCTGGATGTTTTCAAGCTGGGAGGGAAATCAAACAAGAAGCTGGTGGCATTCTAGGCCACTCTGCTCCCCTCTGCTATATCCACGGTGTCTTGTGCAATTACCTTACCTGCACCAAACCCCCATTTCTCTTGTAGCAGGGATGGGGAAATCACACCTGCCACCTCTCGTTTTGCCTTGATTTTTATTGTACTTCCTAAACCCCAGGTTCCCGCTGCAGCCTGATGCCATTCCCTGCTGTGGCTGTATCTGGAAATCTCTCATTTCCTCCTATTTCTTTAGCAGGCAGATTTGAAGCGGCATTGCTTCACTTGGTTTCTCCCCGCAGTGCCTGGTAGACCTCGGCAGGGCCACGTGAAGTGGCTGCGTGCTGGACAATAAGGTCCCGCTGGTTACAAGAGGATGCTGCAGGGTTCTCCTTGCAGCACGCCCGGGGAGCTGCCCGGCCAGCTGGCGGAGCTGCCTCCGGGGCAAACCCGGGTAGCACTGAGCGGGGTGGTGCTGCTGGCGCTGCTCAGGGCTCCAGCACGGGAGGGCAGAGCAGGGAGAGGAGGAGTGGGGAGAGGAGCACGGGCTGGGCCTCGCTGCTCAGACCTCAGCGGCACGAGTGCCTGGAGGGACTGCGTTTGGAGGCTCGGTGCATGAGCTGCGGTCAGGCTAGGCTGCATGTGTCCTGTCCTGCATTTTTGGTTTTGCCATAGCACTCCAGATTGCGGCAAACTTCTTAGCAAAACCGTGCCTTACACCTGGCAGAGCAGGGATGTGCTCAGTAAAGCCGTCTGGGCGCAGAGCATTGTGGAGGAGAAATTCCAGACGGTGTAAGAGTCTCTTCCATAGTGCTCGGTCAAGGTAAAGCAGAAGAGGACAGGAGTGACTGGTTAATGAGGGGGGACGTCTAAAGAAGTTTGTGAATGGACTGGGAAAGTCAGGGGCTTAGGATCACATTGCATCTGCTGAAAGAGCTCTGTAAATGGAGTCATTATTGGTGGCAGTAACTGATCCGCCTCCTGGCTGAGACTCATGGAGATTAGACATTAACTGAGCACGGTGCCTAAGAGGGGAGGGCTTCAGGGTTAACATGGGGAAGCAAAAGAAACATTAGAGTTGTAGAATAGAGAGGGGCTCTTAATAAAGACACAAGGGCAGCTGCGCACCGAAAGCGGTGGCTGATATAGTATTTCAGCAGCCGGGGTCCTCTTTCCACTGAAAGCTACCTCAGGTGGGGCTGTAACCCAAGGACCGCAGCCCAGCAGCCCCGGGGTGACACCGGGCACCAGTAGCCCTGCCCCGCCGGGCGCTGCCCTTGCCGTCTGCTTCCACTGCGGGACACCGCACGGGGGAAGAAGGCTGTTCATCGCCTCCCACCGTGCACGGGAGCTTTTGTCTCGGTGCCCTGGGATTTTCCTGAAGCCAAAGGACTGACGGAGGTGTAGCCTGACAGGATCTGATGAGCAGGGTGTTTTAGGGAGGTGGGAGCTCACTGCGTCGCCGTGCCCTGGAACAGTTGTGACTGAATTCAGTATCGAAGTCATGAGACAATGAGTCTTCTTCTCCAGGGCTATTCAGTTCATTACTCCCCCTCTTTCTTTCTGCAAATAAGTAAATGCACTTAACAGGTTGCTACAGGTCACCTAAGCTAGCTGGCAAGTACGCACTCTTATCCAGAAGTAATTGCTAAGTACAGTTACTGATCTTAAATGTCAAGAAAACGATTTAAATATAAATTTACATTTGCTGCAAACTAAGAATGCATGCACAGATAGTTACTGTAGCTCAGCTAATGTCCCACAGCCTGTGAAATATGGTAATTGGATTGGGATTCTCAACCTGGGTTACGTTTATATGCATAGGGAATCCCAGAGGAAGACATTGCAACTTGGAAATGAGCTCTCAGCACCAGTTGCTGCAGGACAAGGCACCCCTGCAAAGCTCCATGTCTACCACAGTCTTCTCAGACTGTTCAACCACCCCTTTCAGCAGGTGCAATGGGAAAACAAAATTCTTCTAGTAGAAACAGAAGGACTTGCACAAGACCTTTTAGAAGATGCAGCCTGTCTGGCTCTGTGCTGGCAGGAGACAGCTCAGGGTGGAATGAGCTCGGTTTGAACCTTACGTGGGTGACTGCTCCCACATGCAGTGAGTGGTGCTGGGTTTTCAGCAAATGCCCCTGCTGCATGCATGGCCCAGGTGCTGCCATGGTCACGTCTGGGTATTCAACAACCAGGAGAACCTCCTGTGAAGAACAACCAACCAACCAACCAACCAACCAACCAACCAACCAACCAACCAAAGTCGTTTTCCCTCCTCAAGTCTCAGAATCACTCAGAAAATCAAGAGCTCCTTTCCTGCTCGGGACCAGCCCTGGCTCTGGCTGCGATCTGCGTGCCCCAGGGAGCCAGGCTGTTTGGACAGCCCTCACGTCGATGTATCCCAACTTTGGAGACATTGATTTTGCAACTTTCAAGTCTGACAGCCTTTCATTAGCAGCTCTGATGTAACCATGATACAGACGATAATCTGTGTTTCACTAGTTGAGCATATATTTCCTCAGGCGTGCAGAGAGCTGGCACCTTTCCCCTTCTTCCTCTCCCACAGCTTCCACATGAATAGTCCCAGTGATATGCACAAACCCATTTAGCAAATGGATTTTTTTCTTGTGAAGTGTTTAAAAATAGTCACCTTTCATTATTAAAAATGGTGACTGGTGTATCATGACTCAACAGTCTGAGGGCAAATCTGCACGCTGTATATCAATACTTCAAGTAAGCAACTGAAGTAATCAATAGTTCAAGTATATGTCTGTATTTATTACATATTCAATCGACTAACTCATGCTCTTTCATCAATATATTAGCTGATAATAAAACTCTGTTTACTATAGAAAATATTAGACACTGTAACAAATAATTGAGCATCAGAATGTGCGAGTGCCGAGCTACAAAGGAGCAGCGGGAGGGAGCTGTATAATACCCTCCTGGCTGAGCTCACCTTGTGCGATTAAAGGGAAAACAAAATGCCACAGATAAGAGATTAAAAACATCTTGTGCTAATATAGATCTGAAGTCATCAAAGTGGGAGAGATTAAAATGAGGCAGTTCCCGGTTTGGAGCCGTCTCGCAGTTCGCGAGGCGAGCTCTGCAGCTCGCTGCTCCCAGGCAATTCCCGATGGCAGCGGCTCCGTGCGGGCTGAGCCTGTGGCACCCAACCTTACGGACAACAAGGAGCCCCCCGGCACCAGCAGGGCCCTGCTGGCAGCGAGGGCACGCTTCTGTATGAGGAGCCCCTTGGAAGCTTGCTGCAGGGCTGCTGGTGGCCGCGGGGAGCAGAGGGTGGCTCACGGGGACGGGTAGGAGCGCACCAAAGGCCACCTGCAGTCCCATCCAAAGTTTCCTTTCTGCTGTGGCGTTGGACATGGAACGCAGACCTTGGGGTCTGTCACTGGGGCACTGACGTCCTTCCTCGTCACCAGGGTCTGCTGGCGTAAAGCTTTGGGTTTGGGGCTGCAGCTGTCTTCCACAGGAGGTGCGTGTGGGGAGCCCTGGTCCCATGGGAGGAGGCCAAGGAGGAGGGTCAGAGGCTCTCCGTAAGTGACCTCTTCAGCCCCATAAACCTGTCATCCCAGCACAAGGCCAGGGCTGCCGGCACCTTCCGGGCCCTCCTGCGGACACGGCCACCCCCCGAAACACTCAGTGGTACTCAGCAGCCAGGAAGCATCTTGTGACAATTTACAGGGTATTAATGAGCAATCTGGTACGTATGGGAACAAATGATAGCGCTCTGCTTTAATACTAGGGTCATTAATGCATCCTCTAACAGAGGAAATAATTAGGATGAATTACAGCTGTAGGGCTGTGCTGGCTGGTGTATGTGTGTGGAAAGTTCTCGGCTCTCCCCGAGCGAGGTGGTGCCGGCCCTGGCACACCCCCGTGGCCCGGCGGTGGCTGCCGCGATGGCCCACGGCCATCAGGGGAACAGCCGGCCACCTCGCTCAAGTGTGAGGGAGCGGCTTATTTGGTGTCACTTTTAATTAAGCTCGGCTGCAAAGCTCCCGTTACATCTGAGGAATGTGTCCTACGAATGCAGTGCGCTGCCATTAGTTGCATTTTATTTTTATTGCTGTTATTATTTATTAGCCTGGAGGCCCAGTGGCCCATCGATTTGTCTCTGAGTAGCCCAAATGAGACTGGGCGCTCGTACGTCACCTCCATCGGAGGCTGACACTGCCATTCTCGCCCACAAGCCGTCTGCCACCCGCATGCAGGCCCAGGAGCAGGTTTGGTGTGAGAAGCGAGTGGAGGCGGCGGTGCCGGCAGCCCCGTTCCCACCTGCGGCTCAGCATCCCCGGGCAGCACCGTGCCATCGGGGCAGGGGCAGCATCCGTTGGGTGCTCGGAGGGACAAGGAGCCCTTTGCTCGTCTCAATGGGAAGAGCACAAGCACTGCCTGTGGTGCGGCAGGCTCAGCGTGGGTGAATGCCCCATGCAGATGCACTTGGACAGTCTGGAGGCTGTCCCAGTGCAGGGCAGGGATCTTCCCCTTGCTTGCAGGGAAAGCAGAGCGTGGAGGAAGGAAAGGGGTGTGCTCTCCTGCAGCTCTCCGACTGATAACACAGTCCCTCTATGAGAGCAAACCGCAGAAATGAAAGCATGGAAAGTAGGATGCCAAGAAAAGGCTCCCGGCAGCTGTGTGGCTCGCAGCGCAGGCAGGGTAGCAGTGAGGAGGGATGGAGGGTTTGGGGCAGCCGAACCACAGCACGTGGGCACCCCTCGCACCACCAGCCTGCTGCAGGCATTCTGCAAGGACTGGCGTGCCCCGAGCAGGATGCACACTGCTGGTGTCAGCACTGGCTCAGCAGCTTCAGTCAGCGAGGTGCTCGAACACAACCACCGTGCTTGTGGAGAGCACGGAAACCACGGAAATGCATGGCCTTTGGGGCTGGCCCCCTCCCAGCCGGTGCTGAGCGCTGCTGCTGCTGCCCCGTGCCCACAGCAGCCCGTGGGGTGGTGCAGCGGGGCCAGGCACTGCGTGCAGCCCGCGCCTGCATCCCTCGGCGCTGGTGCCTTGCGAGGGGCGACGTCTGCAGCTTTGTCACTGCTGATTGCCCTCCGCTCGCTCTTGCATTTTATAGTTTCAGACAAGCAGCCTTCACCTGAGGACATGTCAGAGCGTTGCTGGTTACTTGTCCAAAGGGGAAAACATTCTTTATCTCCTTCAGTAGCTCGTGCTTCATGATGCAGTACTACCCTGCCTGGCGCTGCAGCCTCCCCGCGCAGCACGAGGGGCGCGTTATGCGTGTCTCCGTGATTCTGCACATGTTCCGTGTTGCGTGTTGAGCCGACTACCTCAAATGCTATGCAAATGAAGGAATAAAAATCTGCAATATTTTCAAAGTGAAAAAAGGGCTTCATTTCAAGAGAGATTTTTGTGGCAAAGCCAAAGATAATCATTTCCAAGGCGTTGCAGCCTGTCGTTTGGGAGCATGCCCCCCCTGCCAGCCTCACCTCTGCAGGCAGACACGGATCACCTGGGGGTGCCCCGGGAGCGAGGGCAGAGCCCCCCCCGCTGGGGCCGCACCTGGGCCTCCCCCTGGGGGTTCCACCCAGGGTCTCCCACTGGTGGCCACAGGCCCTGGGTGCGGGGACCCGCCGGTGAGCTCCCGGTGCTCCCGCGCAGCACTCGGCACACCAAGCACACTGTGCGTGTGCAGATATATGGGTAGGGCGTGTGTTTAATAAAATACAAACTTACATTTCCCTTTTCAAATGAAATTAACATACTTTATTGCCAGCTATAAGAAATATTCCTTAAGGGTAAGAAGTTTATAAAAAATTTAAAGTAACAAAGGCAAACTTATAAAAAATTCATCTTTTAGTAGTGATTGCTCTATAAAAAAAAAAAAAGTGAGTTTAAGTGAGAATGCAAAATTCACAGAATTAATTATGTAAACAGAGAAAAAAGGCACAAGCGCTGAAAAATAAACTAATTAGCAGCAGAATCACCCCACCAATGTCAGCCTTGACCTGCAAGTCCTCTGCTTAAGAGTAACCCACAGTGACAATTGCGTTCTTCCAAACTTGTTTATTAAATAGTTCTGCTAAGGCTCAGGGTAGTGCCGACTCGATGGGTAGGACTGTGGGGAGACACAAACTTTTCCCACCTGCACACAACAGCCGGCACACTTCTGTGAGCCCTAAGGGTGCAAGGCCAGGCTGGATGGGGCTTTGAGCGACCTGATCTGGAGGGGTGTCCCTGCCCGCGGCACGGGGCTGCAGCTAGGAGATGTTTAGGGTTGTCTTTAAGGCTGTCTGTGGATGCCCTGGCTGTGGCCCTGCCACCCCGGCTGGGGAGCAGAGGGCACCGCACGGCACCGTGAACCAGGACTGACCCAGTGCTGACAGCCCGCACCAAGGAACCCCGAGCAATGCGACAAAACAAGGGGCTCCAGGGCCAGGGGGTTCTCTAACCTAGTTCCTGCCTCTCCACACTTTTTCCCTAACGTGATGTTCTGCGGCGCGGAGCTGCCTCGCTGGGCTTCCCCCGGCTGCGCCCCTGCGTCGCCCCGCGGGACCGAGCGCCCCGAGGCCGGCTCACCCCAGGCAGGTCCGTGCCTCTCGGAACGATCCTGCTCTCGCCTTGCTGTTTGAATGCGCCAGGGCAGATCCTTTCTCCAGATTACTCAGGTTTAATGATTGCCCTGCTAAATTCAGAACAGCCAAATGCAAAGGACGGGACCGGAATGAGCAAGAGACTTCCCATTCACAGGCACATTAAACGTGTCATTGAGATGGAAGTCATTTGCTCATTCCAGCCTGTGTCTTGCATTATTTTTCACTGTAGGAAAATTTTCAGAAGGAGAAAAGAAACTTAAGGAGCACATTTAAAAGTAAAGTTGAATAGAATGGGACTGTTGAGAATACAAATGCGGCTGGAGTTTCTTTCTGTTTCCTTCTCATCACTGTCCTCTGCCTGAGCAGCCTCCGCTGCCCCGTCCCTGGAGGAGTGCTGCCGGCAGGATTTGTGCAGCGAGGAGCCAGCGCTGCCACTGCGGGCAGTGGGAACAGGGCAGGGACAGCGAGAGCCACGGCTCCGTGGGTCCTGGGGGGGCACAGCGAGAGCCACGGCTCCTGTGGGTGCACCGAGCTAGAGCCAGGCACCTGGACCAGCAGTGCCACGAGTCTTATTAACTTTGGGAGCATTTCAAACGAATCCCTAATGCTGTCTCGTGACAGCACTTTTGACAACACTCTTGGGGACAAGGCTGAAGGCCGTGCCGGGGGTAGCAGAAGTGCCTCTGTGCTGAGCTGCACCAAGCTGTGCCTCGCAGCAGGGCCGGGGATGGAGGGCTGGCCCCATGCGGCCTCGCCGTGCCCCGTCCTGGCCTCCCTGCGGAGCCTCCCACGGCGCTGCCTGCGCAGGGCAGGAGCCGCATCTCAGCCGGGGAGGCAGCAGCCACATTTAGAAAGTGTGCACGGAAGGAAGCATTTGAATTTCACACGAGCCCCTCGCCCACTCCATTTTCTCACCCGCTCAGCTTAATGCATTCCTGACAATCTCCTTTCTTCATCCGTGGTTATTTTGGGCTGCGAGCTGTGGCACAATTGCTGCGGATCGTTCTGCTGTGCCCAGGTGTGCCGGCCCGGGTTCTGCAGAGCAAAGAGGCTCCGTCACGCCTCCGCTGTCCCATGGTGAAATGCCAGGCAGGATTCCCAGCCCTCCTGCAGCCCTGTCCCTTCCTAGGTTTGCTTTCCCCAGCAAAGGGGGGGCGGTGCACATCTCACGAGGGGAGAGGATCTGTGTGCAGTGAAATGCCCGGAGAAATGCACAGGGCAGGGCCTGGCACTGGAGGAGAGCGAGCAGCGGGCTCCACGTGGGGATGGAAAGCGGCAGTCCGCTCCCCAGCCTGCTGCCTGCCCTGCATTTAAACATCTCCCTGTCGCTGCTGGCAGCTGCCAGCGTGTGCACATAAATGCTCTCCAGTGCCCTCTGCTTGGCATCGCTGCCCCCTTCTTCTGGCCAATCTCTAAAATGACTTTTAATTAGGATTTTGAGAGGTTCCTTCCTGCCAGGCCAGTCCGCCGGGAACGAGACCCGTGCTGCAGTTCTGACAAACCTTGCAGGGAGGGGAAGGTCTCTGCGTGTTTCTCAGCACTTCCATTTGCTTCAAGCCCGTGGCACCTGTGCCAGCGTCAGCCAGCGGAGTAATGGCAGCGAGGGAGCAGGGAAGGTGCGTAATGAATATTGCATGTAGCAACACCAGACCGTTTCATTAACGCTGGAGTGGAGGGCTCAGCACTTTTGCTGTTTGTTATCATACACAGGAATGTCGCAGCAGGCGAGCCTGGGTGGGCTCTGCTCACAGAAAAAGAAAAGCAGCAGCATTGTAACTGCTGCCACAGAAACGGCCAGGCAGGAGCTCAGCACCCGCCGCACGGCTGCCTGGCGGGACGGAGGGGGACGCGGTGCCAAAGAGGCTTCAATGGGAAGGCAGAGAGAACCTTCCGGGAGGTAAATTTCTAGGCTGTTGATGGCTCCTTGGATTTCCTCGGAGCTCTGAAAATGCAGGGCAAAAACAAAGCACTTGTGAACTGAAAGCAGGGGAGGTTGGACCGACCTTCCAACACGGCACCGGACACCCTCAGTGAAAGGCCACCGTGGGGGTTTTGCAGCTCCGTCACCTGCCCGAGGGAGCAGTGCCGGGGGCTGAGGCCGGTCGGTGCCCACGGGGCAGGCGCTGGGGGTGGCACCGGGGGGCACGGGGGGCACAGGGGGCACAGCGCCGGGGGATAATTCACGGGCTGCAGGAGAGACGTGCAGCCAGACCCCGCGCCTCCCCGCGCCGAATGTGATTTTGTGTAATCGAGCGTTGTACTCCAGTCCCGGTAATATCACGGCAGCACTTCAGAGCTGGAGAGCTCTCAGCTGGGAGGTGCTCCCTGCCACTGGCACTGGTTCAAGCTGCCTGGTGAACTAAATTGATTTTTTATAGTTGCTCTGGAGCAAGTTTAATGAATCAGTTAGTAGCTGCTCCCCGCTTAAACCTTTCCTCGGCGCTGTAACTGCAGCACAGCATTTCATAAAGCGGAGAAGGCTCCTTAAGCCTTACCCCTCACCTCCGAGCAGCGCTGCCATCATTAGCTGCCTGCTGCATAGCTCCACATCATTACCGCGCGCCTTCCGAGAGCCCGCAGCTGAGGAACCAAGCGCCAGGCACGAGCGGGTGCTGCCTGGCACCGACCCCGGCCCGAGGCAGCAGACAGACCTGCCTCCACGCCATGCTGTGCCTGCCTCCACCGCTCCCGGTGCGGGGTGCGGGGCCTGCCGAGCATCCCTCTGAAAGCCAGGGCCGGGACGGAGGCGTGCGGTAACGCGGGACGGCGCAGCCGTTGGCAGCTCCATCACGGCACACAGCTGCTGCACGAGCTTCCTCCTTCCCAACAGCTGCGGGGATCTGACCCTGTCGATCAGGCGGCACCAGGAAACCCACCGCGCCTGCCTGCAGCCTGCTAGGTGACATGAGTGTTTTCAAACATGCAGGCAGCTATCTGATCGGTGGTTTCCCCAGAGGACGGGGCTCTGGGGCCTCGGTGCGCACGCTGTGCGCTGGGTTTTGCCAGTAAATGATGCTGCTTCCGAGCAGAGCGTTAACTCTTGATGCACAGCAGCCGGGCTCAGCCGGGCGCTCAGCGCTGTGCGTGCAGCTCCCGGTGCAGGGAGAGGGGCTGGGAAAAGGGAAATGTTGGGGCTGGAGGGAGCTGGAGCCGAGAGGGCAACAGCAGGGGGAGGTTTCCCGATGGCCCAGCCGTTGGGGCAGCACGAGGCGCACACCCCCTGTGACATCAACACAATGAGGAGGAAATTAGAAAAATGCTTTGTGTTGATTTGGGACAAAAGATAATTAATATTGATTAAAGCAATGTAAATGCCACCAAGCTTTAGCAGGAGAGCCAAGAAATCACTTAACTAGCAAACAAAGGATGTCTGCAGCCCTGAGAGCATGGGGCAGAAGGAACTTGGGGAAGCCACGCATGGCACACGCTGTGAGCCCCCCAGTGCCTGCACAGCACGGCAGGGTTTGCTGCAAAAGGGTGCCCCGGAGAGCCGTGATGTGCCTCGGCTGCCTCCTGGGGACCCTGCCCAGTGCTGGAGGCAGGGTGTTTCCCCACAAGATGGTTCACACCTTCTTCTCACCTTCACATCACCCAGGGAACCCCTCACCAGTGCAGCGCCAGTGCCGATGGGGAGTAGGGCTTCCCCAGGCCTCACCCCAAATGCAGCAAAAAGGAAAGGTGAAACCGTGCAGCCTCCAGGGCAAAAAGCCCCAGCGCACAGCCTGGTGCTTCCTAGTGCTGCCCTTGGGGGGGGGGGGGTCCAGCCCCCCCGGCCCCTCTGGTGAGCCCCATGGAGCTCCAGCTGTGCCCCACACTGCTCCAGATGTGCCCAGTGGTTCTGCAGCTGTGTCCTGTGGTGCTCCAGCTGTGCCCCCACTTCTCCAGCTGTGCCCTGCGGAAAGCAGCCCTGCTGCCAAGCCCTGGATGGCAAGACAGGGCAGCGGGGCAAGGCAGGGCCATGCTGCAGAAGACCTGCAGCCCCTCCGTGCTGCCAGAGCTCAGAGCGATGGGCCGGGGGTGGCCGTGCCCTCCACGCAGACCCCTCCACGCAGGACCTGTTCCCATTCCCATCCCTCCGGCTCCGGCAGCTCCAGGAGGCTCAGAAGGTGAACGTGCTGCCTGCCGCTTGCTGGCTTGGCTTGTTGTTTTTCTGGCTTTAGAAAGTTGTTATGCGGTGAGCAGGGGAATGCATCTTACAGCATCCTTGTTAATTTGAACAACTATTTACTTAAGCACCCAGCACGCTCCCCCTTGCATTATGTATGCAGCAATCCGCCCGCTCTCTGTGTTATAACTGCAGTATCGATCGGTACGACTTCAATAACCTCATTTAGATTCCGGACGCTGGCTCAGGGACTCTATCTCAGTGTCTGGTCAATAGCTTATATTTTTAATTTGTCAATAATCAGTCAGGACCTTGGTCTGAGCGCTGCTGAGGTTCTTTGCTCAATGGGGAAGGTGAAATCACTCAAGCAGGGTCATGTTTATGGCCTAAGTTGAACCATGGGAAATGGAGATATCAGTCAGGCTTATGAAAAATAACATGCTATATTATTTTTCATAAACCTGACAAAATCGTATTTATTTAAAGACAAAGATAAGGCACCCAGCAGACAGAGCTCACTTTCCCTTCTCACCGGAGCATGCTGCCCCAGCAAAGCTGAGACGCGCTCGGTTCAGCACCAGCACCAGCACCAGCACCAGCACCAGCACCAGCACCAGCTCCTGCCCCCTTCAGCCTTCCCCCGCCCGCTGACTCTTCAGCCTTGATTACAGCCTAATTAGCACCAACAGGGCTGAACCAGGTGTCAGGGCACAGGTGTATAAATAGCTCAGAAGAGCAGGGCCCTGGTTTGGCTGGAAGGTGGTGCTGGGGGAGCAGGGGGTGCAGGATCAGCCCCGCCTGGGGGCACCGGAGGTGTTTGGGGTGGAGGCGTGCGGTGGGAGAGGAGGACCGGGGTCCCAGGTGAGTGGTGTGTGCCCGGCACCTGCAGCTCATGTTCGGGTGCGGTGCTAGCTGGTGTAAGGGCTGGGGATTTAACAGAAGAAAGGGTGCGTGTCTAAAAACCCCGCTTTTGGAGTCTGTGCGTATGAACAGTGAGCGTCACAATGTGTGTCAAGGTGTTAACAGCGTTGGCTTTGCTATAGACGTACCTGGGAGATTTAAGTATAACAAAAAGCTTTCAGTTGCACTTTTGGCCCCCTGAGGGGAAACTTAGCTTTGCTCGGCAGCCTGCTGCCAGAGGCATGTGCTCACACATAGAGGCACCTGCACAGAGCCAGCGCAGGCACTGGGCAGAGGGTGGCCAGGCTCCGTCCCTGGCTCCTGTTTTTGGGGTCCCACCTCTGCAGTGGGCTAACTGACCTGGGCTCAGCTGGGCTGCTGCATGCTCGAAGGCAGATGTGCCGGTGCCTGGGTGGGAGAGGGCTCCTGCAGCAGCCGTGAAATAAGTTTGGAAGATCTTGTTACTTGCAGACGCATATTTTCGTGCACAATTTGGCTGCAATCATTCAGATATCGTGCACTCAGTTCTACTTGAAAAGGCAAAAAAAAAAAAAAAAGGTAGAATAAACTGTTAGAAACCCCAAGGCAAGATGAGCCGACAAGTCAGAAAATGCTTATGCACACCTGGAGAGGCTATAAAAGAAAAAGGGGGCAGGAAAACCTGGAGCATCGATCGGGGAGCCTTCAATTGCCTTGACACTGACAGGAAGAGAACTGCAGAGGGAAGGGGCAGGGCTGCACGCGCGGGGCTGTCTCCTTGCAGAGATGTTGTGGAGTCGGTGAGATGTGAAGCACTTGCCAACGCAGCCAGGTGGGCAGGCGCCCAGACCGTGAACGCGTCAGGCTGTAGTGCTGCTGGATGCGGAGATGGGGCTGTGTATGGGAGAGGGGGCCTGAGCGTGACCCCGGGGCTGTCCCAGAGCTCTGACGGCTGTGTGCTGATCCGGCATTAAGAAGAGGAGGGCAGAAGGTGGGGTGATGTCTGTGTCCGTCCCTGCTCCCAGGCTCTCCCCCTGCTGTGGGTGCTGTGAGCCCCCTTGGTGTCCCCAGGCTGCCCCAGAGCTGAGCCCCTCTCGGGGCAGCCCCCTGCCCCTGGGCGATGCCGGCTGCCTGCTCTCCTGCAGGGCAGAGGCGAGCCGGGGGCTGTGTTTCGGCAGCTCCCGAATCCACCGAGGAGCCCTGCTCCGGCATCTCACACTTGTCTCCTTCGATTTCACTGACAGCCAATTCTGGAAAGTTGGAAGGTGTGCCATTATCTAGGACTACATTATGAAAGTGTCACGCGGGTGATGAATGGCAGCGTTCACGGGCTCCTAAAGAACAGGGAGGAAAGAGTGACATTAGGAAAGATTTTCTTTTTATGGTTTCTTCAATAGGGAGGGTTCTTTGGAGGGTTGTATTTCAAATCAGATAATCAAACATTCCTCCTGGCCTCCCAAACTTTGCAAAAAACGGCTGAAGTGTCTTACTGGGGGTGAGGGGAGAAGACACCTCAGGTCTTGGATGCCAGGAACGTCTGCCCTCGCTCCTCACAGCCCAGCGCCTGCTTGGTGCCACCTGGGGAGCCACGGAGATGCCAGAGCCGTGCGTTTGGTGTGGTGTCCTGGGGTGGGAAGCAGCTCGGGGGGCAAGAGCAGGGTGTGCTCTGCAGAAACGGGCACTGGGGAGCAGGAGGAGAAGGAAGGACAGGCAGGCAGGGGGAGGGAGGGAGGACTGTGGGAGCAGAGCGTGGCCCTGGTGCATGCTGAGCATCCCGGTGGTGCTGAGGCATTGCCCAACAGCACCATGGTCGGGGGGGGACCCGCAGCACTGTGAACACAGCGGGGGGCTGATGCTGGCTGCAGCAGCCTGTGCTCGAGTGTAAGCCCCCAGCCCCAGAGGCCCTCTCCCCCTCGGTTCCTGCCCCGCAGACCCCTTCCCGCACACAGGGGCTGTGTTGCTGCTTCCCCTGCAGCTCCCTGTGCCCTGCTGCGGGACCAGCTAATAGGGCATGTGGGCACATCGTTTAAAATGATATTTAATACTGCTGGAAAAACCCTAAAGACCTATTGACCATGCAATATACTGTGTCAGTGCATTTTACAGGCAAGTACAAAGCGAACATCAATAACCCCACATGTGCTATTACTGCACACATCTCGCCATTAAAATAAAGACCTGGCGCAGCAGCTCAAAGCCCTGTTTGCGTTTCTGCTGTCACAGCGAGCACAATGCCTCCCGGGGTGTGGGGAAGGGATGGGGCTGTCCCTGCTGTGCCCTCCCCGGGATGGGCCCAGGCGCGTTAAATGGGTGATGGTGTGGGAGCTGGGAAGTGACACGTGTGCTGGAGCTTCATGCCTGTGCCTGCAGAGCACTGGTGATGTTTAGCGATTAACGAGGTGCATGCTATGGGCAGAGAGCACCCTGACAGGCTTTTCCAGCATCAGATGCTGAGCAGTCCAAAGCCCAGGTCGCGGTGCTGCAGCTGTGGTGCTCTGGGGCTTGCAGGCACCTTTAGACTCTGCCTTTGTATTCATTAGTGCACAAGAATTTCTTCCCGGGTCTGGACATCTGTTGCTATCCCGAAAGACATGAGGTGGTAAGTGAAAATGCACTTTGGGAAGTTTTGGTTGCTTTTTTCCCCCACTTTATATATAAATAAGAAACCAGGCTTTATCTGCTAAGTATTCCAAGGTCATTGTTTGCTCTGAGGTGAGTGGCTCCTATGGCTGTGCTGGTGGTATCAGTGTCAGTTTGTATCTCAGCAGCTTCAAGGGGTAACAACCCCTGAGCGCAGACGTGGTAAATGTTGATATGGAATCTTGATAATTAATACCTAGACACTTGTTTGTTTCATACTGGATAATGAAACAGAAAATTTCATCCCCTCATCCCAGCAAGAGGAGGTGCTTGAGGAGGCTTTCTCTTTCTTCCCACCAGCAGATTGCCCTGTCTTCGGTACCACACAGCTCGCTTATTGAATAAGGCAAGAACCAAGCAGTACCAGCCCTTTCAGAAAGCAAAGCTTTTCTTGTTTTTTTTTTTTTTTTTTTTTTTTTTTCTCTTGCCTTCAGGATATTAATGAAAACAGATTAATAAAATCAAAGGCAGCACAATTAGACAGGGCATCAAGGAAAAAAAATGTTTGCTGTACAATCTTTCAATTTTCACGGCAGTTCTCACGCTGAGAAAATCTGTCTGATTGCTGATGAAAAGATAGAAAACTGATGTATGCAGCACGAGGGAGGGATGTACGCGTGCCGTTCCCTTTCTGCTCCTGGTGTACGGCACGCTTGTGCAGCAGTTAGCAGGTTCCCGGCACACTGATGTCCCTGCATTTGTTTGGCAATATCTGTGGCACGGTGCTCAATGAGCTGGGCGGTTTTAAATGAAGTTCGGGAGCGGGGGCTCCAGGGTCCCCCTGCAGGGCACAGGAGCTCCCGGGCCCCTCCCCATGTAGCTGGGGGTGGCACCAGCAGGGTCGGGCCCACCAGGGTTCCCCCAGCTTCTCAGGGCCAGTCTGAGGAGCATCAGCTTCGACGAGCTCTCCTGTTCCCTGCTTCTCCCAGCGATGTACCATAAGGAAAGAGTTTCTTTTAGTAGTGTTGCTGGGTTGCTGCCATTAACCTGGACCCTGTCTGCAGCAGCTGAGAGGGTATGGCGTGTATCTGGGAGTCTGGGCTCCCTGCGGACCATAAAACACCTCCAGCGTCTATTTTTCTCTAAGGTTGAAGTAGCATTTGCAATAGGAAGGATCTGGAGCACTGTTTCAACTCCTGGGGAAGGAGCCCATCCTAGAGGAAATCATGTCCCAGCCTGGGAGCCTTCTCCATCCAGCACGTCTGATCCACGTGCTGTATTTGTGGCTCATGCAGGGCTCATTCTCTTTGCATAATGAGGCTGCAGGGACTTCCCTTGCTCACAAAATCACGGTGTAAATGCAGAGTGAAGGCAATTAGATCAGTGTTTACGTTTGTGGGAAGACACCTCCTGATGATTTTCTGCTAGGAAAATGCATTCTCAGTGAAACTGTTGCTTGGGTTTTGCATGCTGCTGCTCTCAGTTGGCACCTACTGAGACCGGGAAGGAGAGCAGGGCAGGCAGAACTGCTTGCTTGATCAAGGCTAAGAGGTTTTCAATCAACAGGTCATTCAGGCTGCACATTTCTTTTAGATTAAAAATACATTTTTGAAGCACTGAAAAGTCTGAAGCCAGACAAGATGCTCCTTCACAGTGCATGGATGCTTGTTGCACCACTGCTGCTGGGGGGCTCTGGAGGGCCCTGGGAGCGTGGGTGGTGCTCTGTGGGGCACGGCCCCATCCCCAGTGTGCTTCACGGCCAGCCTGAAGGCTCTGTCTTGCCTGTAAAGCTGTTCATCTTCAGAGCTGGGAGAAACAGCAAGGAAGCAAGAAGCCTTGGTTGATATATATATATATATTTTAAAAAAAGGTAGCAATAAATCTGGAGCTACTTGTGCCAGTGTAAACAGAGGAACTGGTCTCAGCGAGCTGATCTGGAGTGTGCTGCGGCACCGGGGAGCAGGGCAGGGCTGGGGGCTGCTGGCCAAGGGGTTGGGGGCTCGGCTGGGCACGGTGCCCACCCACTGCTCCTGCTTCTGGGGGAGGCTTCAGCCACTCGTGGACCCCTCCTGCCAAACGCTGGAGCACTTTATGGAGCGACAGTAATTATTATAGCACTAAAACAAAGCACTGAAAGCTTATTGCTTTGGAGAGATCACTAACTATCTTTTGTCTAATTACTTGGCTCCAATTAACATTTTACCACAGACAACTTCTGCAAGCACTTTTCTCAGAAGGAAAAACAGTGTCAACACGAACATAAAGTAAAAATCCGCCAGCCTTGGAAATGGCCTTTGACACCCCAGTGGAAAAATGAGAGCCCCGAGTGACCGTCTGCGGGGATGAGCCCGCCGTCCCTCGGGAGCGGCCGCTGTGTGCCCCCGCATGGAGGGGAGCGGGGCTTTGTGCCCCTGCGTGGGAGGGGGGCTGTGGGGCTGGGCACAGCAGCATGCCCAGGTTCACGGGTCTCCATGGCAGGAGGTTTGAGGGCAGGGGTCGCAGTCCTTGGGCGCTGGCAGCAGTGTGGGTGTGCAGAGGTGGTGGGAAACCTTTCCAAGTGCCAGCTTCCTCCTTGCCAAAGGGCCTAGGAAGGGCCGAGCCGGCATCCCCTACAATGCCTAAATTCAGCAGTGCGTGTTGCTGTGCTTCCTAGAGCTTGCGTATTTACATACATCCTATAATTACCATCTGCACAGCCAGAGGCATTTGCTGGAAATGGGTTGATTCCATCTGTTGGTGCAATTTTCTCAGAGGAATTTGCATTGATCACTTTTTTATGCAAAGCTTTTGTATAGATCATTTTTCCCCTATTTTTTTTTAATACAGCTAAATATTTCTGGGGAGGGGAGAGGCGCTTTGGCGCAGGAGCGGGCGGCCAGCCCTGCTCGCACCCTGTTGCTGCTGCTTCCCTTCTGCTCTGATTCAGAATGGGCTAGCGACCGCCCCAAGCGTGGGCTGCTCCAAGATGGCATTTCTCAAATATTTACAGTTTTATTTTAAACCTGAGGTGGTAACTCACGCTTAACGGGATGGCCTTAAATTAGCAGAAATGGGGTGCGGTAATTAGTCAGCTGATTCTTCTAGACCAGAGATTTCAGACTCTGTACCTGTTAGGACCAGATGGGACTTTTTGCATATTTTTGACAGCTGTAATGAACAGGGCAGCATCATATTGATTAAATGCCTGGGAAATTAACGGAGCCCTCTGGAGCGCCGTTATTTACTGTACCCGTCGGAAGGCTCCGACACGTTCACCTGAGTGTGGCTGCTCGGAGGGCTCGGAGCGGGCTGCCGGACCCCGGCCTGACTGGCCTCTGCAGGTGCTTGGCAGCAGTGAGAAAAGGGGGAAAAAGCCAGAAGTGGCCAAAATAGCTGCTGTTGCACCCGCAGAACCGGGCTGGAGATGTGACCGAGGAGGGCTCAAGGCGTGCTGGAGGTGGTGGCTCACCTGGCTGCTGGGAACTACAAGTTTCTGCCACTGCGGGGGGAAATAAATAAAGCTCCTTTGTGCTGTAAACAGTTATCAGGAAAGAGCAGAGAAAATGAAGTGAACTCTTCCAATGCATCATGGAATATTACTGTATTTCATTTACTGTGGCACCAATTAGATGAGAGCCTGTTCTATTAACGTGCACCCTTGCAGATCCATGCTAAATTAACTGCTAGATCTTCACTACAGCAGTAAAACGATTGATTTCTCCCCTTAATCAGTTTATTTCATTAGTTATACATTTATTTTTACATGCATTTTGCCAAGCTGCAGTGAAATGACCTATCAAGGTATGTGACATCACAGAGTGATTTGAATATTAACCAAATAGCTATTACAGCAGTGGTAGTGCTTAAAGATCATATGTAAATCAAATGTCAGGGGATAAAATTGCAGCAAGGGCTGTCAGAAAACAATTTAGCGGTGGTTAAAGGGACAGCTCATGGCTCTGAGAATTGTGAACTTTGCAAATGAATAATCTCCTTGCCTTTGCTTTTCTCCTGTTTCCACGGGAAAAACGATACAAACTTTTCCCCATACTGTATTTTTTTCCTCTGTTTTGTTAAATTGTGCAGTTTTAAAAGCTTTCCCTTTTGTATTCAGCATCTGGTTACTGAGCAGCAGTTGTAACTTTAAGGTAAGGTACAGAATAATTTCCATTTCTGACCCAGGGAGCCTAAATATGTTAAATATAAATAGCTGTGAATAGTAAGAGGCAAAAACGGCTTCTCCAGCCCTGTAATTATGGGAAATTCACTCCCAAGGGGCGAGGGGGAGAACGAAGCCCAACGACGTGCCCCTCGTGCGGTGTTTGAGGCAGGAGCGTGAGCAGCCTCCCCTGTTCTCCTCCCTGCAGGCATTGCAGTGGCTCCGGGGGGTGCGGAGCAGCCCGTGGGGTGCAGGCTTATCCCCTGCGTGCCGGGCAGGGGGCCCTGGGGCCACCAGAGCCCAGTGGCACGGCCGAGCCCTCCCGGGAGCAGCAGCCCGAGCCTCGGGGTCTCTGGCTGGGGGCAGTGATGCGAGGGCTGTGCAAGCACAGGGAGGGCATGGTTTGGGCAGGGGGCTGAGCATCCCCGGAGCGCTGATCTTGTGTTGGGTGGGTGGTTTGTCTTTGGAGCGGCAATGG
Source organism: Oxyura jamaicensis (assembly GCF_011077185.1). NCBI lineage: Eukaryota > Metazoa > Chordata > Aves > Anseriformes > Anatidae > Oxyura > Oxyura jamaicensis. Next base: position 835,583 of record NC_048907.1, read on the forward strand.
GGAAACGAAGCATCAGTGACCAATCATCAAAGGCAGCAGAGGAAAAAAAGCAGCGGCAGACATCCCTACAAAACAAATGAACAGGCAGCGGGTGTGATGTGAGCCCTGCCATAAAGCTATCCGTCGAGTGCTACCTAACTGGGGTTTAAATCCAGCTCTCGTGTCCCTGGGGCACCATCTTACAAGATCCGTCTGCACAGAGTAAACATGGAAATTATATAATTAGCCCCTCAGAGAAAAGAATTCAAAATTCATGGGAACTTAAAGTTAAGAGAGAAATATCACCTCTCCCGCCCCGCTGTGTCATCTCCAGACGTCAGGCCGTGCACAGGAGCCGTGCCTGGAGGCAGGAGCGGGGGGCTCACCGCGGGTCTGCTCCGGTGGCTCCGTCACGGCCCCAGCACCGGCGGGGTGGGCTCCGGCAGCCATGGGGGTGGGCGACCCCTGCCCTGGGGCTGTGGGGGCTGGGGATGTGTTGGGCCTGAGTCTGCCGGTGTCTGATCAAACAGCAGTGCTGGCAATAACCTGGTATTATAAATGGGAATTGTACTCCATCAAAATTGATTCCAGAGTAAATTGAATATTGAGTTAAATTCCAGCGCCTGGTGAAGCCTCTGCCTTCCCTGCCGCTGCCATCCAGCACTGAAGCAAATCCATCCCGGAGTCATCTGGATATAACGCGCTGCTATTTGACCTTGGGTTACTACAGTAACCTTAAGTGCACGGTAATATACTTTCAGTCACTGTTCAATGCTCAGGGGAATGTTTTAGGGCCCTTGGCTGGAGTGAATATTTTTATGCAGGCTATAATTTCTTTTAAGACCTTCGCAGGCAGCCAGGCAGCCTTCGCAGCGTCCTTCTCTGCTCCTCTCGAGACCCCGCCGCTGCAGAGCACACCGGGGCGGCCCCCCTGCTGCCGTGGGCGCTGGGGGTGGCACTGGGGGTCTCTGCCCTCCCCGTGGCTGCTGGGGGACGCGAGCGCTCTGCGGCGAGGAGGAGCCGCGGGGCTGCAGCCCCTCCTGCCCGCTGCTTGCGCTGGGCTGCGGGAGCATCATCCTGGTGGTGCTGGGCTCGGCCTCCTCTCCCGCTGCCCCCTGCCAGCCCCCTCATTCCTGACCTGCGTCACACCCTGCTTTGCCACCCCCGGGCCTCATTTGAGCAGAGATTAGGCTGAATTCGGTTAAGCTGGACAAATGCTCGCTGGAGACCTGGAGAAGAACTCCCCAAACTGATTTTCATCTATGGATCAGGCAAAATTTGTTTCGGAGTCCAATCCTCCAAAGGGGAAAATTTGCACAGAATCCCTGCTTAGTTTTTATTTTAAGCAAATCCTATAAAAATCCATCTGAAGGAGACAGTAATGCCATCTTTCAGATCCTGCACACTGTATCTGGGAACATGTGTTCTGCTTTTTTATAATAAAAAAATGTAGGGTTTCCTTGTGTTGCCATATGTTTTTGCATTTATCTGTGCACTTGCTATAACCCTATCTGCTGTGTGTGCCTACAGTGCTATCTGTGTCAGTATTGAAATGCATCGAGTGAGTATCATTCATGCAAAAAATGAGCCTAAAGTCTCCCCGAAGAGTAGAATATAATAGAATACAATTGTATCATTTAAAAAACTTTGCATCATATTACACAGTCAAAAAAAGATAATGTATGCTACGACAGAGGAAGCAAATGAAATATTGCATTAACGCTTCAGTTGCCCGGGTTGGCTCTCACTGCAGAGCCCCTTGTTGGCTCCCGAGGTGGGTGGCTCAGGGGGTGCTGAGCCGATGCCCACAGCCTGCACCAGGAGCTGGTTTTGGAGCCGTCCTGGGCAGGCCAGCTGCGCTCAGAGAGCCTGCAGGGCTCCGGGGAAGCCTGCCTGTGCTCATGGGCACCTCAGGCGGGTGATTTTGGGGTACCCGATGCTGCCCATCTGATGGCATCGAGCAGTGGCAGCAATTCTGTGTCTCCAGGCTCCCACCACGGGTGCCAGGCACCCGCCTCTGTCCGTGGCTGACCCAGCCCTGCCGTGTCCTCGCCCAGGCTGGCATGGCGAGGAATATTCTTCTTCGTGCTTTGAACAGTATCTGTTCCCAAATCATGTATAAAACATTTGCAGAAACCACTTACTCCTCATGTATTTTTTATGAGTCCGATCCTAAGTTAAAATATATAAACATAAAAATATCAAGAAGTACTTTAGGAAAAAAAAAAGTTATTTCATAAAATATCAGGAGACCAATTTAAAACCTTGCTGAAGCTCCCGCCCGTGTGTGCAGCCCTGCCTAATGGCACGGCATTCAGCGGGTTTCTCCCACCAGCGGGGACTGTTCCCATCATTTATCCAGCCCCTGCCTCTGGCGCTCTGGCAGGCTCAGGCTTTCACACTTGAGAAATAAACCCTATAATTTTATTTAATCCAGGGGATAATCTTTCTATAATGTGCCAGGACAAAGATAGGAAGTTTTATTTCCCGAAGACCAGATTAAGACAGTTTTGCTCTGGCAGAGAGGAGAGCCAAGGCGCCTGCGAGAAGCCAGCAGCGTCCTTTAGAGGCGGCGTTTCCAGCAGCGTCCCCGGGCAGCCGGCGGGGAGGGGGCTGAGTCAGGCCCTGCCCAGCTCCCAGGTGGTTCCTAACCCCGCTAACGAGGAAGAATTTACAGGCAATCCCAGGCCTCAAGATTTATTTTTCCCTTTTCAAGGACGTGCATCCTTGAAGCCTCATCTCGCCATGGATCATTCCAGCCACGGGCAGAGCTTGGCGCCCCGTGGGGCCGGCAGTGCCACCCCAAAGGCTGCTCCCAGCGCTGGATGAAGGGGCAATGTGCAGAGGAGTGCCCGGGTACCCGTGCTTGCCCCTGATTTTCTATGAGCAGCCCAAGTGGAGCATGGACAGGGCATGCCACTGGGACCCCCGCCCCGAAGCCTCTGGGCGGTGCCCCCAGACACAGCCACGGTTGTCCCCAGCCCTTGTCTGCCACCGCAGTGCCACTGCTGACCCCTGGGGAGCGGGGTCAGGGGACACCAGCCCCTGGGGTCCCCCCTTTGCAGCTGTGCCATGCCTGTTCCTGCACACCCCGCTCAGCCTCCTGGGATGCCCCCATAAACTGCCAGCCTCTATCAGTCCGGACTGCCTTTCGCCGTGAAATCCTGGAAAAAAAAAAAAAAAAATGTTTATTTTTTCCATTTTTCCTTTTAATTTGGTCCTGATAAGCCGAGGTGGAGGAGTTAATTGGGGGGAATTACCGTAACAGTCATTGCGTTCCATTTGCTGAATACGTTGTGCGTGCTCGTTTCCTGCAAAATCACCTCTCCGATTCCTACGTTTCCTTCCTCCTGTTTAACTGAAAAAACGAGGTGCAAAGAACCCGACCCCAGCACCGCAGACTTCCCTCCCCGTCCCGGTGCCGCGTGCGCCGCGCATCCGCGGGGGAGTTCCCGGGGCCTGGGCACCTCAGAGCCCTGCTGGAAGCGCTCGGACACGGCGGGATGGGAAACGCCTCGGCCAAAATTACAGCTGGGGTAATTTAAAAGGCCTTTCGTGTCCCCATGCCCTCCGTCTTGTTCTCATTGAATCCTTCCTCAGAAAAGCAGCGTGCCATTTTCCTGTTAGGGCAGTTTTGCTGGAAACCCCTGAGACAAAACCTTGCTTTTGTAGGTAAAAATTGCTACTTTTGTTAATTTTGCCTTTAAGCGTTATTAGTTAAATATTGTTTCTTTAAAAATGTATTTAATTTAAACTAAAATGCTGGAAATTTCCTTTCGAGAGTACTTTTTTTCATGCACATGAATATTAATGCCTTTCTCGGAGAGATCTACTTGAAAAAAAAAGAAAAAGAAAAAAAAAAAAAACAAGAATAAATTAAATACCTACAGATTTTTCTAATTCCTCTTTTTGGTGACATGCCGTCATTACATCAAATTACTGAGATGTGCTCCCATTTTTTTGTGTGTGTGAAAATTATGGAATATAAAGTATATGTAAATGCAGCAAAAGGCTGTGAAGAAAGAACAGGGACAGGAGAAGCATTAGGTATTCAGCCAGCATCGTTGTGAGCCAATTAATCAAGCAGTGGCGAGGAAAGATGCAGAAACGATGAGTTCGCCCTTCATGTTGATGAGGCCGGTCCAGGGCAAATGCTGCTGCACCTGAGCTCATAGTTAGGCATGCAGAAAGGAATCATGGGAATATCTTCACGCCTTTGTCTTTCTCGTGAAGGATGGAAAATGTCAAGCTGTTGTTTGGCTGCATGTGGGAGACTCGCTGAGAATTCACAGTCTGGCGAAGCAGCCTTTAACTCTTTGTGGACAGGCTCTCCCGGCACATCTGCACCGAGCGCCGGCAGCCGCGGCCGCAGGGGGCCCTGCGGGGTCTCGGGGCTGTGGTTTTGGATGGGGGGGGGGTCCGGGGTCCGACTGCATCAGAAATGTTTTCGTGTGCCTCTCCCCGCAGCCTGCGGCACAAAGGGAAGGGGCGCCACGCCGGCAGCGAGCCCTTTCCTCCTCATCTCCTGACCCTCGTCGGGCCCCGCAGCCACGGCCGCTGCTGTCCCCCGGACCCATGCCTGGCTGCGGGACAGGACTGAGCACCCTGCAGCCTGTCTCCCATGGGCAGAAACCTATCCTGATTAAAATAATAATAATTTTAAAAAGCAGTCTCTATCAGGGTTTGGTGCCTCGGGGCCCTCAGCTGTCTGCAGGGGGCTGCTGCCCCAGGCCCCCCAGCCCCACTGCAGGACGCTGGGGGTGTTTTTGGCTGCTGTCCCTGGGCTGGCAGGGGGCGAGGGGTGTGCGGAGAGCTCCAGGGGGCCCTTGGGCACAGGGCAGTGCTGCCCAGAGCCAGCACAGGAACAAGGCACACAGAATTGTCTTTCACAATCACGATCACGCCCTGAGCCTGGCACAGGAGGCCTGGCGGTGGGCACGGGTAGGAAGACACGAGGCCTGTGGACCTTTGTCTATACCCCTCGCTTGGCCGAGGTGCTGCAGAGCTCTGATCCTTCTCCTCACCCACCTGTGGGCTTTGCCCTTTGGTCCATGGTCCCACAACCTGGAGCAGTGTCTCAGCTGCTCCTCGTCGTTGCTGACTTGGTGAGAATTATTGCATCCCACGCATTGCAGATGACGAACTTCTATTTATAATTGCCTGCAAATAGTTTGCTTTTCCTTCGGCATCATGGTTTTGTTGGCCTAAGTTCAGCTCCTGTTCTCAGATAACTCCTAGATGCTTTTCTCTTATCACACCAGTAATTCCCCAACTGCACTGAGCTTCAGTACCTTGCACCTTATCCATAGGATAAACCTTATTTTTCTCAGGTAATTTGTAGCATTTTCCAAGGTTTTTGCCATTCCGATTCTGTCCTCTAATGCCCTCAGAGACTGAAAATTTATTAATTATATTTTTCCCACCATACAGGTCGATAAGACTGGATAGCACTGTACCCAGGCTAAACCTAGTTACGGTTCTTCATTTCAAGAGCAAACCATCGATGACTAGTCTCTGACTGCAGTTTTTCAACTGGTTTTACCCTCACCAAGTAGTATTTTCATCTAGACTATGATTCCTCTGCTTGCTTGTGAGAATGTCATATAAGACGGTGTCAAAAATCTTATTAAAGTCAAGATATGACATTTACTGCTTCTTTTCTATCCAGAAGGCCTATTACCCTGTCGCAGATGAAAATTAGATCGGTTTGCCACGATTTGTTCTTGACAAACCCATGTTGGCTGCTACTCACCCTGTTATCTTCTTGGTGCTTATAAATAGTTTGTTTGATCATTTGTTCCAATATTTTTCTGGGAACTGAAGTTGAACTGACTTAAACTGATTATAATTTCCTACCTTCTCCTTCCCCTTGCAAGGCAGCACCGTGGCTGCGATCGGCACCACCCGGTGCCTCCTGCGCCTGCTCGGGGCCACCAGGAGCCCCCCGAGATGTCACCAGCGCCTGCTCATTCACCACGCCGGCCCGGTCACGGCTGGACTTTTATCGAGAGGGCTCCTGCAAAGGAGTTTCTACAGCCCCCCACCCTTCTCTGCAGCACACTTTGTGCCGTGGTGCTCCCGGCCTCCCACGGCCGTAGGGTGCCCCCGCGGCTGCACCATGGGCACAGCGCACCCGGGTGGGGAGCACGGGGTCCACCGCCCGAGGCTTCTCATTATACAGAGAAGCATTTCCTTGTTTTTAATTAAATATAAAGACTATCTTACGGTTATAATTACTACCAGGTGGCTAAGGATTAAAGGGGCAGCATCAAAGGCTTGCCTGAGAGAAGCAGAGGCCGGGTCTGCCTCCTTCATCATAAATCACCGGGAATTTCTTTTCTCTTGAAACTCTCTGTGGCATGGGGCTGCCTTCCAAGTACTGCTTGGGCGCCGGTTTGGAATTCTGACCCTTACAAAATCCCTCTCCATATTTTAAAACAAGCAGAGCAGAAGAACAATGGTTAATAAATATCAATCCACTGAGATCAAAAGTTTCTGTGAAAGGCTGGGAGACGTGCAGCAGGGTGAAAGCCCTGCCTCGCTTCATTATTGAGAGCCAGGTGAAGGTGGGAAGCTTCTCCCCACCTGGAACTGGGAAAATTGGCATTTCTAGCCCATGGACTCGATGATGGGCTTTGTCTCCTTTCTCATTCTGATTGATTTGTTATTGTCTTTGCTGAAAACAGCAACAAATCCTTCTGCTCCCACTCCTCACTGCTGGCATAGCTGGGGCACAGTGTGCCAGGATGACCCTGGGCTGCGGGGCTGGAGCTGGGCTGGTGCTCAGCTGGGCAGGAGAAGGCGTTGGGGGGACACAGCGAGTGCTGGCCAAGCCCTGCAGCTGCATGGCCCAGCACGGGGTCATGGAGCCCCTAAAATGGGGACTGGGGGAGGGCCACACCTTGCGCAAGGCTGTGTGAAGCTGGAGTGATGGAGCCATTGCAGGTGCGGGGAAAAAGGGTGTAACGTGGTCAAGGCTTCCGTGGTGAAGGAAGGATGGACAAACCTTCCCGGCTGGCTGCCCGCAGCTGGTTTCAGCCCCTCTTGTGTCCCCCCAGCCCCACCTTGCCCACCCTGGGTTGCCCTGCCCTGGAGGGTCCAAGGAGCTGCTGGCACCCGCAGCCCTCAGGGCCACCCAGCTGCCCTGCCACGGGTCCAGCGGCCACCAAGCAGGTTGCCAGCGGCCACCAGCCAAAGCACGGCAGGAGCCTGCGGTGCCCCCGGGGCAGGTGACGGGAGCCAGCGGGAAGCAGCTTGGTGCCTCTCCCAATCGCAGGCTGCCATTTCACTCTGCCTTTAACATCTATTTAACATTATTACATTTTATTTATTATTATTACATTTACATATTTATTATTTATTTATTAATTTTTTTACTTTTATTTTTTACTTTTACTTTATTTTTTAATTTATTTATTTAATTTTTTTATTATTTACATATTTATTATTATTACATTTACATATTTATTTATTATTACATTTTATTTAACATCTCATTTGGTTTGCTCCGCTCAGACCCTGCACAGCCCATCAGCGCGGCGGAGGGAGCTGACAGCCCCGCTGCCCCCGTGATGGATGGCGCCGCGTCCCGCCGCGCCGAGCGGGGGCTGCCGCCCGCTGCCCTGCCCCACGGGCGCGGGGTGCCGCGCTCCTCACACCGCCCGCCCTCCCCGGGGACGGCCAGGCAAACGCACAATAAGCTCTGACACAAATAGTGTTTATAAAATATTGCTCCTCTGGGACCGCCTTGCCTGCAGTCGTCAGGATGCTACTAGTTGCAATAAAATGGAACTGCTCTTTTACTCCTCACCACAATTACTGCCGATGTCTGTTCCTTGACAGAGCGGGGGCTTGCCGGACTGAGCTTTCTCTGATGAGGAAGCTAACTGGGAAGAGAGCTGCTTTTACCTCCCTGCGCAATGCCTGGCTTGCATAAGCAGCCTAATAAACCCTGCACAGTTCTGCGAGACCTTTCGGTGCATACAGAGCAGCCCTGAGACCAGGTTGCGACAGCCAGATAGAAATGTTAGCTCTGCTCCAGAGGTCCGGGGGATTTTAGAGTTGGGATGAGACGCGATCGCCTCGTTCCTTGCTCCCACACATCTTAACGACCACAGGCGGGTTCGCACAAAGGATGGGAACATCGTCACCAGTTTCAGTTCAGCCCCCTTCTGCTGCGCCGCGTCCCCCCTGCAGATCAGGCCCGTCCTGTGATCCCGTGCTGGCAATGTTTACCTACCTCTGATAATAAATGCTGCGAGAGGAAAAGCAAAAAACATCTGCGGGCCAGGAGAACGCCAAGCAAATGGGAGTCCCGTCGCAGGAGCAGCCTGCTCCGATTGCGGCATAATTCATTTTACAATGTATAAGAAAAGTTGAGTTATTGGGACATGTGACATTTATTTAGTTACATATCTCCTGTGGGAGGTTTCTGGGGCCATTAATGTAGTGTATTTGCATGGCTAGTTTACATGCCTTTGCTTGTTATTGCTGTCTATATTCCATGCACCTCACACTCAATTTCAATTCAAAGTTTGGCAGTTGAGGTGTCACGACTAAAAAATGGAATGGCCTCCCTCAGAAATGAAATAATTTTGTTGTTCAGTTCCGAGCGATTTTGTAATTTCATGCTTGTGTATGATAATTTTATGCTGTCCTGCTCCACGTAACTCAGCTCTGCCAAACCCTGACAGGTGATAAATACAATCTTTTCCGCCCGGCATGCGACAGGCCAGTATGAGGAGAAGGGGAAAAAAAAGTGGCGATTTCACATCTGAGGTCTTAGCACAAGCGGAGCGACCGCAGGCCCATTCCTTCATAATTTCACGCCTGGATTCAGGCAGGCGCACCCCCTCTGCTGTGGCTGAAGGACCCAAGGGTCAAGGAAAGTGTCCTGGAAATGGAATAATGCTGGAAAGGAGCCAGCCGATGTTGTGTATGAAGGGAGAAAGTTATGACTTTGGTGTGTCCCCTTCCGAGGGCTCCTGGACGCGGTGCATGATTTAGAGCACAGCCTCTCTCTAATGGAGTTCAATAGAACCGTAACCTTTTGGAGAAATTATTTTTACAAATCTGTTAAACATTTGAAAGACAGCAATTTCCAATAAAAGAATATGAGTCCTTAACATTTATCACCAGGCTACAGATTTTATAACTGTTACTTCATATTGTTCTTGTAAAAAATGTTTCTCCTCCTGAGAGCAGATGAGTCAAAAGACTATTAAGGAAATGCCAGAGGTACAAGGGGGATATAATGGGTGCCAATAAAATGAAAGCAGAAGCAAACCATTTAAATTAAATTCAAGTGGTGATGAGAATCATCATTCCAACTACAAACCCAGAAAGCTAAACACCGCCGGGTAGCTCGCCGCCTGGCTGAGCCAGCGCCGGCCCCGTGCTGCGGGGCAGGCAGGGCTGGACCCCCAGCCTCGGGCACTGCAGAGCGAAGCCGCTGCCAAACGGGGGCTCTGGGGGAGCTGCTGGTGCAGGGACGGAGAGGTGTGACTGGGCTGAAGCTCTCGGAAGCACTAGGAAATTTCCCCACTTGAAGGGCTGAGACACCCGTGTAGGAACAAACGCTTGTGTTAGTGGGAGCGGCAGTGGCATCTCGCGCGTGGCCTTGGCTCGCTGGAACTGCATCTTCTCTCATCCACGCCACGTAGGTGCTGTGTCCTGTGCCTGCTCCTACTCTGCCAGGAGCCGTGGAGGAGTGGGGACAAAGAAAAGAGGGCTCTGTGCCAGGGCTGGTCCCTGGGCCTGGCAGCGGGGAGGAAAGCTGTGCAGGCAGCGCGTCCTTAGGGCCTGGGGGATCCCCTGGGCTGGGGGCCCAGGGCCACGCACGGCTGCTGAGGACGAGGACGGGCATGGGTCGGTCTGCACGGCACCACCGGCTGCCTCCTGACGGGCAGCGAGAGCCAGGCCTGCCCGTCACCACTGCTGGAGTCGAACTGAAAAACTTGGGGGGAAAACATTAAAAGCCATCAGGGACTGCTTTTATTAACAAGCGAGCAGCAGCGCTCCCCTGGCAGGCACCCGGACACCACCCCGCATGGCAGCGCCATCACACCCTGAGCCCCAGCGCCTGCAGCAGCCGGCGCCGCATCCCTCGGGCAGACGGCTGGAGCGGGCGCTGCGCTCCCCTCCAGGAGAGCAGAAGGCGAGGGCTTTCCAAAGGGCCACGGTCAGCAAGCGCCGTGCCCAGCTGCTGGCTGCAGCCTGGGCCCAGCGGGGGGGGAATGCTGCCCCCTCCCCACCGCGCTGGCCGGCGGCCAGCAGAGCTGGGCACCCCGCCACCTCCCATCTGCTTCCCAGCCCCTTGGAGAAACGCCGCTCGCATGTCCACTGCCTTGAGATAAAATCACTTCCAGGGCTGGAGGAGTCAGCGATGGCGATCGCTGGTATCTAATTCTAGAATGTAAGCTAAGAAAAATATTGGCAAAAACGCCGCTCTCCTTCCTCTGTCCTTTCTCTCCCATCTGCACTCAGGCTGTGGGCAGTGAGCTGCCTGGAAGCTGCAGCGTGCCCCGAGGGATGGGGAGGCTCTGCCTGCCCTGTCCTGCCCACGGCCGCCCTGCGCAGGAGGGAGCCCAGGCAGCTCCTGGCACTGCCGGGGAGCTCCCTCGCCCGGGATGTCTGGGAGCACCTGGAGGCACTCAAGTGGACCTTGGGAGTTGCCTCATCCCCAAAACTAATTGGAAAATGTGTTTCAAAATTTCAAACATCCTTAAAAAGGTGTTAGTATGGTCTGGATTTTTTTTTCTTTAATTCTTTTCATTTAAAAATGCAGGCATGTAAGTAAAGAGATAAGGCTGTAAGCAAAATGAAGCTTTTGTTTAGGGACAACTGAATAATTTCTTTTGCCTCTTCATTTTTGTTGTCATCTTCATTTTGGGATAACTAGAAAGCTAACTCTTCTGATTGTGTTATTCTTGTTTTGGCCAGCAAACTGAGAGCTCAGTTATTGCCAAGCTCAGGTCTCCAGCCTCATAGTGATTCAGAACTGACACCTGGCTCCAGGCATGGCTTTGCATACAGGAGCTGTCCTTTCCGGACCTTCCAGAGCTTCCCCGTGGAACACGCAGAGCTCTGAGAGAAAGGAGAGGTTTGGTGAAAGCCCGGATCTGCAGGCAGGGGAGGAAGAGCAGGGCTGCACACAGGCAGCATTGCCACCCGACACGAGCACGGCACGAGGGGCTGGATCTGGAGGTAACCCAGCTCTTGCCTCTGTCTGTGTACGCCCGTGTCCGGACTAACGACCTGCAAGAAGTGCAGGCGTGTGTCACGCTCTGCGTCGGAAGGCACCCGCAGCTCCAGCTCTGATCGTGTTGTCTGCAAATACATTTTTCTAAAGGACACACATGAAAGATATTCTGAATCAACATGACTACAGCTCTGTTAGCGCAGGTTACCCTTAACCAGGAGGTCACTTCGCATCGCTGTGCTCACAAGACCAAAAATAATGTATTCAGCGGGAGCCGTGCTCCAGCAAGGCAGAGCGCGCACAGCCCGGCTGCGTGGGGCGGTGGCACTGGCTCCTGCCTCCGCAGGAGGGGCCTGGGGAGATTTATGGGGGTCTCTCTGGTGGTATTAAAAATAACTGTAAAGTGCCCGAGATAGAAAGGCTGTAAAAGTCTCTCTTGTGCCCCTGACGCCCCTGCAGGAGGATGCTTACCATGTAGGCAGAGTTATGGATCTGTAATATGCAATTAGGGTGTAGCAATAAGCGTTTACAGGCTCAGCACATTCTGCAGTGACATTAAGAGCCTCATGGTGCCTCCTGGTGAAAGCCACATAGGCTTGGTCTTCTTTGTCTCTGCAGGTTTTAACAGTGAAGTTATTTCTGTGATGAGGTCTCATCTGCTACGAATACTCTGAGCCTCGCTGACCATCTCCAGCCCCAGCCAGGGTCCTCTCTCTGTGCCACTGCCGCGGGGTGCTGCGCCATGCGGCTAATGTCACACCCCGCAGTTGTGTCCACGGCACGAGATGTGGACTGCTGGGGCACGCTCCAGGCTGGTTCTTATCCCTGCAGACGAGCAGCACGAGCACCAGCACTCCGCGGCAGGCAGCACCATGCCGGTGACCATGTCCCGGGGGTGGTGAGCCGCCCTCCGAGCAGCGCAGGCGTCAGTCACGCGAGTGCAGCAGGCGCCTGCGTGCTGCTGTGCGTGTGTTTAGGAGGCAGGAGCTCCCTGCCAAGGATGTGCCTGAGCTGGAGAGATCGTGTGGCCAGACTGAACCTGACCAGAATTGATGAACCAGTGAAATGTTCTGATCTATTTCTTTTGTTCCTAAATAAGGGAGCCTCAAAGCAAAAGGCTGCTTCAAGCCCTAGCTAACGTTCACCAGACGCTCTGCTTCCAGCTCTGCTGAACGCTGCCATCAAAAAGCATGCTGCGCTCTCTCCTCCTACCCCATTCCTCACGCTGGTTTGCTGGCTTTGGGAAGTCACAGACACTAGAAATGGCATTCAGAAGGGACAGAAAAACCCGATAACGGCCACCCAGGTGCTCTGTCACATGGCTGGCCTTGCATGCGAGCTGCCTTGCACCTTGCACTACCCGAGGGCACTGCTCCCAGGAACTCTGCTGCCCTGTCCCCCAGCAGACACGCGCCGTGGCCGTGACGAGCTGCCAGCCCTACCTCGGGGCAGCGGGGGATTGCAGCACTCCTGTGGGCAGCCCCGTGGTGGGGCGCGCACTGGGCATGGCCAGCGGGATAGGAGCCAGCTCTGGCCACACGTGGCAGGAAAATCAGTGCAAGGATCCGGGGCGGTCACCTGCGAGAAGGCTTGTTGATGCTGGGCGCTTGGGTGCTGCTCCCTGCGGCTTCCCAGCTCCCTCCTGATGAAGCCTGGGGTGGCCGTGGGGAAGGCGCACGCCCCGGGGGAAGGCGAGGATTGCAGCCAGCCAGAGGGCACCTGGCACTGCTTGTGGGCCAGGCAGCAAAACCCAGGAGCGTGCTCAGCCCCTTCCCCGGGCTGGCTCTGCCCAGATCTGCGAATTAACGGCACAACAGAGCGTCGTTCTGTATGAAGCAATAAATTAGAGTTGATCTTTTTTTTTTTGCATATTTTTACACATCACATATTTAATGTCTCTCTGAAAATATAAATAAAACATACGTAACCATTAGAAATCCTTAGAATCTGGGAAGCGCCTAAGAATTTATTTGTTTTCAGGAGGATCATACATATTGTATTAAAACTATATAAAGGGTTTAATAAAATGGCAAAAATAAAGCAAGAGCGAAGGCTCTCAATCTGCACCGAGAGGAGGGAAGTGATCTTTCTTTGATGCCTATTAAATGTTCCAGCAGATGAAACCCTATATTCTGCCAGGAAATGAGTTTGCCACAAGCCGATTGGGTGCTGTCGTGTGTGCTCGACTTTACCACTGTCATTCCTCTTCTTCGAGCAGCAATACATTACGCCGCCTCCATTTTTCATTCCTCACTGCCCGAAATGCAAATTTTCTCTCTGTTGTTTATATTAGGTTTTCAAATATATGGAAATCCAGATATCTGGAGGAAAATGTCAGGGCCAGAAATACTCGTGATCTGTCTTTTCCCCAGCCTGACACTTTTCTCCATCACTTACACGGAAGCATGTGAGGAGTATTAACAGCAGGACGGGCTGGCGGTGTGCAGCCAGGAGCTGCAGCCCTGTGGCATACGGAGCGGCAGCGGGCTGGGGCAGCTTGCTGCAGCTCAGTGTTTGCACAGGTTTTTTCACCTCTGTAAAACTAAACACATGGCCCGGGGAAGAAAAGGGCCACATTGTGCAGGAAGGTGTTGGAGTGAAGGGTGGCGGCACTAACAGGAGCCGTGGGAGGGCCAGCAGGGTCAGCCCCGAGCACCAGCACCCAGCCAGAGCTGCGGCGCTGCCCGTCCTGCAGGGCTCTGCTAGAGCTGGCGGAGATGTTTGCTGGGGGAATAGTCCTGGAAAGGGCCCGCAAGAGCATCTGCCCTCCCCAGGCCCCACATCTGCTGGCGGCAGACGCCTCGCTCCTGCTGCTGTGGCTCCACAGGTCGCAGTGAACTCGCACATCAGAGCTGCTGCTTCCACCTGCAGAGCAGATCTCAGCACACTATCGGCGAGAAGCAATGTGCCTTCAAGAGGAGTTTAAGGCCAAATTAGACTTTTGGATTCCCCCTAAGTTTTCTCAAGTGAGAGGTATGCAAATAATTCAGAAGTCTAAGCAAACAGCACTCAGTGCTTTTAGCTCAGAAGTATTTGAATTGTCCCCATTCCCCTGCTGACCTACCCCACTGTGTGGCCTCCCCTCTGGGAGCCCCCCACCCGCTGCGTCCCAGCCCTCGGAGCCAGTCACTGTGCTGGTTATACTGGGCAGACCCAGATTTGCCCAGCGCTGAGTCACAGCATGCAGAGGCTGCAGTGCTTCCAAAGTCAGGTCGTTTGGCCCAGCTGGTTCCTGCTGCTGGGCACTTGCTGACAGCCCCGCTGTGTTCAGGGATGTGCGTGGCCGTGGGCATTTCCATTGCTGCCGAGGCTGCGGCGCTCCCGCATCTCACTGAGCTCGGCTGCTGGAGCAGCAGACAGACTTCCACGGGTCGCAGGTCAGATGAGAGCAATCCATGCCATCAGGCACCTTGCCGTCCCCCGGGAGCTGAGGAGGAAGAAGTGGCGGTGCGAGAGGAGGGGAAAGCTACCGTGGGGGCATGGGCCGTGAATGACACGCCGATAATGAATGTGAATTGCATCCATTGCTTCTCCATGAATAAGAGAGCTATTTTAGGCTCTGGCAACTAGAAAAAAATGATCTGAAGGAAAAATTGTTGTCTCCCAGTGTCGGAGAAAGCCTGATGTGCCTTAAATGGTGCAATGAGAATCCTTCTAGCAGGTACCGGGGGGCTGCACACGTAGGCAACCACCACTGCACGCAGCACAGCATCTGTTCCTGAGCTGATTCTCCATGCACGTATGTGGAGAGCTGAGGAACCAATGAATAACAGCAAATTTCATATTAACGGGTTTTTATTACACCTCTTTCATGTTTCTGAATGAGTGTGTCATTTAAGACCGAGCTTCTAATGCTTTGCCCACATGGATGGTTTTCCCACAAAAACTGCCACGGAGCGGTGTTCAGCGCTCTGCTGGTTATCTCTTGCTCTTGGCACAGCTCTCATCTCGCAGACCTACAGAAGGAAACCAGTCCCAGACAGGTTATGTACTCTGAATTTTGCAGTCGAGTGTAGACTGTGAAACTTGTTGGACATACCCGAGTACAGTATCTGCTTTCATGATCAGGCCAGTGCCACCACTTGAACGCAGGTGCAAAGAAAATTGTAAAAGGTTGCAAACATGGTTACACTGAAATCTATGTCTGAATGAAATTTATATACACAGGAATGTTTTCATCTGTTTGCTTAGCTCTGCACAAACACTCCAAGCACTTGCACATGGAACAGCAGTTCCACACAAAGGCCACAGTCTTTTTAACTGACATTTTAGTATCTAGCACAAAACGGTATTTCTGAAATCACCAAAAAAATCTAGGATTTAGAAAGAAGCAAACAAAATCAAACCTGTGTGCTGAACATCGTTATCTGTCCCATTCCCAACGCACACAGAAAACTCTGATGCAGCCCACGAGTCCGGAGGGTGCATGTGAAAGACTTTGCCCAGCTGCCCCTGGTTTGCAGACCTCCGTGTCTGCAAGTTGGGTCCTCTTCTAACAGAGGCACATTTTCAGAATGAAATCTGCACCCTTGTAGCAAATCTATTCCTTTTCTATGTGACTCATAAAAGCCTCAAGCATATGCTTAAGTTTAAGCCCCTGCTGAGCTGAAATCGCTGGGTGCTCTGCTTCACCAGAGCTGCGCTTGGAGTGGCAGAGTGGAAACCGCGACGTGCATCTCACTGGGATATTGCAGAGAGTTATCACCCCGGGGCTCCACTGACGATGGCACCACGGCATGTTTATTCACACGCAGTCAGAAAAGGCCTTCCCTGAAATACAGAGAAACAGTCCTGATCATGGGGCTTCCTTTGGCTGTTGCTGAGTGCTCCACACTGCAGACCCGGACACAAACAGGAGCTTTGCATGGGTGCTGCCCCTCCTTGTGCACCTGGCTTGGGTTTCCAAGCACTCTGTCCCAGGCCCGCATACTTCTTGCCCGGGGATGTTGGGCAGGCATCAGAGGCAATGCAGCCATGAGCTTGCTTGCCTGTGCAAACAGGAGACAGCAATTCTGAAAAGAGCTTGTACCTTTCTAACACACTTCTGAAAACTTAGCCAAAGAGCAGCAGTTATGTGACTCAGCCAACCGCAATTACCATGCACGGGTTTTTCCTCCCAGGGAGAGGCAATCGGGAAGTACATCTGGCCAAGGAGAATGAGATCTGAGGACATACTTGGGGAACGGTGTTTGTGCTCTCCATCCTCTCTGCTGGAGATGGCTGTTTTTCTCCCACGGAGAGATGTTAATATTCTTTGCACTTGCAGAGACGGCACCAGGGTGATTTCAGCCTTCTCTCCTGTTCAGCTTCCCCTTCCAAGGCCGTGCGTTTTGGCAGACTTCTTGTTCCAAACCAGTGGACCTTGTTACATGTCCGAATGCATAATCCAAATCTCCCTTTCTTGAAGAGGCAGGAGCTGGGATAAAGCACTATGTACCTTTACTCCTTTAATTACCAGCTCTAACTAAGCTCTCTGGAAGTTTTCTTTGAGCTTGTATTTTCCTCCTTCCCTCGCCAGCTCCACTACCTGCCACAGACCCAGGAATGCCTGGGCACGTTGCCCCCTCCCTTGGCAGCAGCAGGGGAGCCTCGGGGGCTGCACTGGAGGCACGGCTGCTTTCCAGAGGCTGGCAGAAACCACCGGGACACCGCTGAGAAAAAGCTAGTTTTGCCCCCAGAAGTATCTGAACATCTTCCCCTGACACCTCCTCACACGTAACCTTGGCTGAAAGGTGGCACAGTCTTTTTTGAACACCTTAGAGCTCGTCCAAGGCCATAAGAGACAGATAAGGAGAATGAGCAGTTTCTTAGCTCCTGTCTCTGCAGTCCTAGTCCCTTTTCGCAAAGACACCTTAGGCAACCTGACGACTTTCCTGACATTCTGCATCCGAGGATGTTAGAACATAGCTAATCTGCATCTCTCCATCTCACTTTATTGCTGTGCTTTTGGCTTCTTTCCTTTCTTTCTGTTGGCAGCAAGTTCAAATAATAAAGATCAGAGTAAAGAGAAAGGAGAATCCCTGTAGCCACACTGAGATCCTCAGCTGGAAAGCACCACGCAAGTACAAAGAACTAATAGATCACTTTTGAATATCCTATCACTGAGAGCAAAGAGAGAGCTGTCCGCAAGGTAGCTCTGAGCGTATCTGGTTTTAGGCTGATAGCAATTTGCAATAGTTTTATTTCACCAGAACGAATTAGTACAAGAAAATAATTTGTAGATTAAAACAATTCCTTCAGCAACATATGACTCAGAGCGAGGCAAAGAGCCAGTACTGAAAGTTAAATTATTTGCAGCTTTGCTCAGCTCTCGGGCAAGGTCTGTTTCGAAGTTAGCCCTAATGAGCCACACGGACTTTGTGCTGGGACACGTGGACATGGGAAGCGGAGCCACAGCTGGCCGCTGTGTTTGACTCACGAACAGTCCAGAGTCCTAATGCAAACTGCATTCACTTTATACAGGCAAACTTAGGCACCTTGGTCACCAGACACTGGACTATTCCCACGTGTATGGCACAAGCCTGAGAGATGTGAGGAAGGACTTCAGGCTTTCCCCTCAATTCATTGCAGCTGCAGGTGATGGATCAGAGTGAAGGCTTTCAGCTGATGATCTCCACAAACAGGCAATCCATCATTAGTGGAGGTCAAGTAGCAGATGATTTCCATCATTTTACAATCATATACGTCCCCCCTTGCCCTTGGTAGAGCCTTCAAAAGAAAGCTAAGCCCTTTCTTGTGCGTGTTTTTTAGCTGCCTAGCGAGTGTGCTCGGTGCACTTGCTTGGATGACTCATGGTGGAGAGCGCATCTGAGTTATGCTTGGTCCAGAAACGCATTTGGAGGGAGAAGACAAAGGTGATGGTTGCAGCCAGCTTATTCCAAGATACCTCTTAGTCACAGATGTCTTGGGATATTTTGGTTTCCTTTTATTCCCCACCAAGGCCTGAAAATAGGGGCCAAAATGGATCATCAGACTACGGGGGTTGGAAGAAGAGCAGAGCAAGGAAAGGAGCTGACAGAGCAAGAATTTAGCGTGGGCTCATCAAATGGAGGAACAAGAAAGAAAAAATTCAGGGTGTGTTTTGGGATAACTTCTTGTGTTTGACCTACTTAGGTCCTGTCTCTTGAGAACAAGTTTCCAACCAGGCTGGTCTGGAAACCTGGCTTTAGCAGGGACAGAGCTGCCCTTGGGCTCCCTGGCTCCATGCCGCAGGCTGTTGGCTGCCCGTGTCTTGTCCCACCTTGTGCGTGGGCAGGCTTGAAAAAACCCCCTCCTGCACCCAGCAGTTGTACGCTGTTTTTCTCTCGTAGGCCAAACTAGAAAGGGAGAGCTCCTACCTGGCTGCTGTCGCTGCAGAGACGCGCTGTGTCTGGAGCACGCACAGGCGATTAAATGTGTCATGTGTGCATCATTTAAATTAACGCTGCTAAAACAACAATGCTATATTTAATATTTAAAGAGCCTCTTTGAAGAATAGGAGAATCTGTCACCTTTCCTGGTGGATTTGAATCCTGTGTTCTGAGAGTTTTTCTTCTCTGATTAAAGGAGTTGGCTGTGTGAGGAACAGCTACACATGATGTGCTGGGAGGGGGTGTGGGACCAGGATGCATCCTGGGGAGCGGCTCCCGCTCGCAGCCTTTGAGGATGCAGCCAGGCAGATTTTCCAGGCTTTCCTTTGTGGAGTTCCTACCAGGGTGTGTCCTCGTGCCAGAAACCAGGGCAGTTGGCCGACCACTGCCCTCTGCTCACCTGCCCATTGCTCTCTCTGCTGGGACACCAGCAGCAGTTGTGGAGCATCTCGGGGCTGTGGCACCGCAGTGACAACGCTTTGTCTTGCCATTTGCTGGGGAGTGGCTTCCTCCCACAGCTCCCCCGCTCTCCTGCCCCTGTCCCAGCTGGGGAGGGGTCTCCCCCCGGTCCCCACGTCTCCTGTTGCAGCAGAGGTGTGAGGGCTGCTTAACGTGAACCTGGCACCGTGGTGCTCCTGGCCAGGGGGACTCTGAAAGGGAGGGACCCTTGGGGCTGGGGCTGCTCCATGGGGACCGAAATGCATCCGCCTGGGTCTCCCTGTTCGGTGTGAGCTGCCACAGTGGCAAACCAGAGCCACGTGTGCCATCTGAGCGAGGTCCAGGCGAGTCTCCGTGCGCCTCGCAGGCAGCGCGTTCCCTGGTGCGGCAGCAGGGGTTGGCCTCTCGCGGCACAGGGAGCTCCCCGTCCCCGTGCAGCTGCTGACCCCTCTAATCCAGGTCCCCTCTCGGCAGCGCCTGCCTGCCCCGCCGTGTTTGTGCAGCTGGCTGCTCCTGCTGAGCTGCACAACCAGTGGTTGTCTCTGCTGGGTCTCAGCCCGCTTTTTTTCGGAGCGGGCCTCCAATTTGTCAACAAGGCTCTGAGTTCAGGTCTCCTCCCAGTGGTCTTACACTCCCCAGCGGCCATAAGTCTTCTGCAAACACAGCTGGCATTCTCCCTTTCCCCCAGCATGGGGTCAGCAGGAACGCAGAGCAGCATCTGACCCACCTTCCCTGCAGCCGCCGCTGCCTATTGACGCTTGACTCCGGGAGCTCCAGAGGTGGCGATCCCATGTCTGCGGGCTCACATGCCTTTCCACCTCGCCCCGATTTCCAGCCAGATGATGTTTGCTGTGAACGAGGAGCAGGAGCTGCTCTTGGAGCCTCTGCGGGGACCAGAGGCCAGGAGCCAGCCCTCGACCTCTCCAGCCCCGGCTCTGGGTGCCGCTCGGTCCCTGCTGGAAGCACAGCGCGCGGAGCGGGGGCCACTGGCAGCCGTGCCGAGTGGGGAGCAGCTATTAATGTTATTGGAGGCAAAAGACTATTAGGCTTCTGTAGCTCTGAAAAATACATAAGTCTGAAATAAGACTAATGAGACATTTACTGGTGCGGTTGGGTTGCATTAATGACCCTTCAGAGGATACAATTGCAAAAGCCTTTCACTGTAATTACCACACTAATGATCAGCAGTGACATCATTTTAGACCAAATGCAATGCTTGTTTTGGATACGTTTCAAGATTGGGACTTCTCCACGGCTGCCGTATCAGGCCCATCAGCATCATTGCCTGTCTCCCTGCTCTGCTGGCCATCTTTCTTAGCTGCCCCTTTGGCTCCTGGCTTCCCCCCAGCCTGGCCCCAAAGCCCAGCGTTCCCCAGCTCTTGAAGGTGCTTCTGGGACGATGGGCTCAGACCAGCGATGTGCCAGCACCAGCTTCCCTTCCCGAGGCTGGGCATGAACTGGAGGGGAGAAGCAGGGGGAGGGCCACCAACGCCCTTTTATTCTGCGAGCATTCTTAAAAGGCTTTTAATAAACAGCGATTTATTATCTCCCGGCATGGCCTGGAGCACATCTGCACCGTGTAACCTTTGGACAATACCTGCTCCTGGGTGCACGTCTTACAGCCGGTGGGGACAGGCAGATCCAGATCTTCCCCAGATCCTCTGGGCTTGGAGGAACATATTAATTAACCTCATTAGCTGCGATCATTCCAGCGCCGCAGGGAAAGGGTGTTGCAGTGGCTGAGCCTGCGGTCCGGCCCAGGAGGAGAGCTCTCTGCCAGCCAGCACCGGGCAGGGACGAGGCAGAAGGCGTGCGGTGGGGCTGGTGGCAGGGCACGGCGGGGGCAGAGCCCCTGGGGGCTGGCAGGGGCCTGGGGTGTCTGCGAGCCCTCGTGTGCGCCCCTGCCCCTGCTCCTCCCTGCTGGGGACGGCACTGACAGCCGCTTGTTAAGCATGACAGAGCATCAACTTTTAAGGAGTCGAGGAAAGCAGGGCTTCTTAATTAAAAATAAAAATAATAATAAAAAAGCAAGTCATGATTTCTGCCTTTCCTGCTCAGCTCTCCTGGAAGCAGCATTCCTGCTCCAGCATGTGGAAGCATCACAGTGATAGCCCTGTCATCCGTGCCCATAGGCTACTGCTCCCTGCCCCAGCCCTCCCACCAGGGTTTGCTTTGAAGGTGAAGGCGCCGCTCTGTGCCTGTCCTCAGGGACGTTCATTTTCTCTCCTGCAGTGTTGCTGCTTGTCACCAGCGAACATCCCGCCAGGCTCTTATTGTCCACTCATTCCCAGCAGCATCCAGGAAAATCTTGGTGCCGACAGCAGGTATGGGCAGCGGGGATCCCCGCAGAAGGGGGACGGTGGGTTTGGGAACCGTTCTGCGTGGGTACCTGTCAGGCTCCGGGGACTGTTACGGTTTATGCAGAATGCTGAGTGACTCTCATGCTCTACCTGTGATTTCCTGACAGGTATGTGGAGTTTTCTTCTTTTGGAGCTCGTTCTGTCTCTGAAGAGGGTGACTGGTAATCAGGAGTGTTGTCTCGGGTGAAGGCACTTACGACTCACAGCCATAAAACACGGGTCTTTATCATAAGGGAAGCAGAGGGGAGCATTAATCCTCGCAGCGAAGTGAACACAGGCACAAACATCCATAATCACTGCCTTCCCTAATTCCCAAGCCTCCCTAATCCATCTTGCACTCCGTGTTTGTCAGGGTGCCCAGCCGGCACGAGCCGGAGCGCCCTGCCCCAGGTGTCCCCCGCCCGAGGTGCTGGGTGCCCTGCTCCCGCTGTGTCCCCTCGGCTGCTGCAGCGCCGGCCACGGGCTCAGCCCTGCCTCCGACACATGCCCGGCTGGGCTGATCCCCCGGCTTCCTTTCTGAGTGACCTCCCAAGGGAGCTTTTGCAGAGGGAGATTTCTCCGTTTCAATTCCATTACCTCTGAAAATCCGTAAGGGGTTTGGAAAGCGTCGCCGGCGACGTTCAGGCATCCCCCCCTGCTCCTCCTGCTCCCCAGGCCCTGCCCGTGGCTCCGCTGTCAGGGCCAGGCGGGGGCTGAGCTCCCGGCCACGTGCAGGGAGCGATGCTCGCGATGCTCGCGGTGCGTGATCCCGGCCTGCTGCGGCCCCGCTCGGTGCCTGACGGCTCGCTGATGGCCGCGCTCTGCAGCGACGGAAAAAGCAGGTCCTGGGAAATCAGAGCTCCGAGGGATTTACTGATTTCTTCACAATTCAGTGGGGAGTTTTTATATTGTTTTTAATGTGAACATTTCATTTTCATTTTATCATCTCCTTTGCTTTTTTTTTCCTTTGGAATTCTGAAATAGAATATGGCAAAATACCAGAAGTAGGAAAACTGAAGTGTCATCTTTTGAAATGTTATTTTTAAAGATTAAAAATTAATGCCATTTAAGGGCAAAATGAAGTTTCAAAGCCTTGAAATTCTCCATGAAATGGAAGTGTTACTTTTGGATGAGTGCAGGCTATAACACACCGAAGTCCAAGGAAGGATGTTTGGCCTTTGTAAAGGTCCTCCCGAGTGACCCATCTGGGTCCCAGTGCTGTTTCAGAGCCAGGCAGGGTCTGACTGTCAGCG
Source organism: Oxyura jamaicensis (assembly GCF_011077185.1). Classification (NCBI taxonomy): domain Eukaryota; kingdom Metazoa; phylum Chordata; class Aves; order Anseriformes; family Anatidae; genus Oxyura; species Oxyura jamaicensis. The sequence continues at coordinate 858,141 of NC_048907.1, forward strand.
TTCCTCTATCACAACGGTGCGCACAAATCTGCAAAGTAACTTCTGTTAGATGGTACCGGGTTTAGGGGGTTTTAGAGTCAGGTTCGCATCTCGGGCTATTTTTGCTGAAACATTTGCACTTTGGTCAATCACCATCTGTGCAACGAGCGCAAAATCCCTGCTGTGCCTCTGGCACAGGCACGGCCTCGCCGACGCACCTCCTGCCCCACCTGGCCCGGTGTAAGGTACCTCGGGGGGAGCGGTGTGGGGCCGAGGGAAACCGGCTGGAGGTGCCCGCGGAGAGGAGCCCGAAATGCTCCCGGCCCACGTGCTGCTGGCGGGTGCCTGCCGAGGAGCCGCGGCCGCTGCGCGCTCCCCAGCCCGCTCAGGTGCTCGGCGGCAGCGAGGAGCAGGGGGGGCCCGGGGGGCTCGATTCAAGGTCTGTTCTCTGCTTGAGCGATCAACATCATTTCCATACTATAATTACATTGCCCAATCCTCTCCTGATTTTACTGCTATCTTGTAAGGCGTCCCGGTTGTGAGTAATTTAAAGCTATATGAGATGTCAGGCTCTGTGAAACAATCACCCCTCAAAGAAATATGGCCTGAGATAATAATTGATAAGTCCCATTAGGCAATGGGGCCCGCTCTTTCCTACTTGGCCTCTTCCGAGACGGCCTTGTTGGTTCACTTAATGCAGATTTTGTCACTCGGCGTCATTGAGAGCAGCGCGCCCAGCCCGTGGCAGCAGGGCACACGCGGGGACACCCTAGGGTGACACCGGGGAGCAAGGGGAGCAGCGACTGCTTACCGCAGTGCAGAGCAGGGGTAACCAGCACGGTTCAGCCTCCCCCTTTCTGGGATCGCTGCATTTCCACCTGATTTATGGCTGTGTTTTCACACAGCACACATTAGGAGCGTTCGTTACCACCTGCATTTGCCCTGTGGGTTTTGTCTCCGTGCTTTCTCCTCCTTCTCATGTGCAGTGGGGAATCTCCGGGGCATCTCTGCTGAGCCCTGGCCGTGCTCCACCGCTGCCCTCGTGTCACCCGGGGCCAGCAGGAGTGTCCCTGTCCCTGTGTGGGCAGCTTGTCCCTGCTGAGCTGGCACATCGGCAGCTCGGCCGTGTGGCGTGACCTCCGTGGAGGACACCTCTTTGGGATGCGGGTGCCAGCAGCCACCCCTGCCTCCCCAGGGCTGCCGGCCCAGCACGGCTGGCTGCTGCAGGGCATCCTCTGCAGGGCTAATGTCCGGGCGTCTGCTTGCTCGGGCCAAAATCTGTAGGATGCCTGAAAAGCCACGTCTGTGTTGAGCTGTGTCACAGGGGCTCCTTCTGACCAGCTGTGCCGGTGCAGATTCGAGGTAAGCGAGCCTGTCGATTCCTTCAGCTGCAGCTGCACGTGTGTATGCATGCACACACACTGGTGTACACCCGTCCACGCACACGTTCGTGCACACACTCACCTGCATGTAAGTAGACACGTCCATACGTGGCTGTGCACGTACCTGTGTACGTGCGCGCACAAACACCAGTGCTCCTCCCACGCCTGGTGTCCGGTGCCTGGTGCCGGGATCCTGTGCCCTGGCCGTGCCCACCCAGGGCTCAGTCACCCCTCTGATGCTCTGGCCGGGCCACCGATGCCCTCACTTCCCCGTCCCCGTCCCCATCCTCACCGCCCCTCTCTGCCGCGGGGCTCTGCGCCCGCTCCCCGTGGCGCCCCACCGCAGAACCGTGTTTATTCCTGTCACTGGATTTGGTGTTTTTTAATTCTACGCCTGCTGCTTTTTAATGATTGCACAGCTTACAAACTCTCTTCCTTTAAACTTTTAAATTTTTAATTAGGTAAGAGAATGTAAACTTAATTTTTTGTTGTCTGAAAGATATGAGAGGTCTTGCCCATGACAACGGAATGAGTGATGAATTATGCAAGTAGCGAGGGAAAAGCTGGCTTTTTTGATGTGCTATTTTATAATTGCATAAACTACTGCACTCCTGAATCGGGCAAACATTATTTTACACATTCAGTAACCTTTAAAAAATGGTGACAGCTAATTTATGATGCTCTGTAACAACAACAACAAAAAATTACAACAAGAATTTTAAGAAGTCTACAAAACTTGAGCGCTCTCTCCAGAAGATGTGGAGAGTTCAAAATAGCACTACTGCATGGGAAAAGAGACATTGTTTTCTTTGTGTTTAGGCATAAATACCACAAATTAATAGAGGTGCTTATGGAGGTCTTAATTAGAGAGGGGTTCTAACCTTTGGAGCAGCTTTATCTTATCTGACGGAACAGGATTCGGCGTGGCGAAACCCTGATTTGTGAGACCTGCGGTACCAAAAGGAATGTTCAGTCAACCGTGGCGTGACGATGGGGTGGAGTGTGGAGCATTTTCACTTCATCTTAACCTTAGCCTATTTGGAAAACAAAACACTTTCCCGGGAGGAATTTCAGGGTCTGAAATCTTTTTCCTCTCCCCCGGAGCTGGTTCACAGAGACGGAAATCTGTGTTTCACAGAACGGAAAATTTCGAGACATGTTCCAATTCATAAACACTGAAACAATCTTATTAGAATGACACAATCTGACAGCTGTTAAAATATTATAATAAAATGTAAGAAAAAAGAGAAATATACCGTAATTCATTACTATCTCTGAAATGTTTGAGAGAGTAAAGAAAGTCAAAACGGATCAGTTTTAATCTTGGATTATTTAATTGAAAAATTCATCGCGATGAGCAAGTCCCCTCGGGATGTTTTGATGGGGATGTAAAGGCACTTTTGGAGGAAACATCTGGAGCCGGAACAAAGTGATGGTTTCTGCACATCAGTCCCGAATACAGGGCAGCTGCCCCTGCCCCGGGCACGGCTCCGGGCACCAGAGCGCTCTTCGGTCGCGGCACCAAGGTGCGGGGCTGTCCTGGAGGTGTCCTGCTGGTGTCCTGCTGGTGTCCTGCTGATGTCCTGGTGGTGTCCTGGCAGTGTCCTTCCTGCTCAGGTCGCTGGTTTGCCTTCCAGACCCCCAGGTCCTCCCAGCTTTGGGCCATGGCTGTTCTGTTGGAAAAGCAGGAACCAAAACTTCCCGAGCTGCCTGCGCGTTCTGCTCGTCTCCCCCACCGCAGGTTCCCTGGGGACCACGCAGAGGAGCGGGGCAGCCGGTGGCCGGAGCAGCCGGCGGGGCCAGCATGGAGAGGTGGTGCTGGATCAGCTCAGCCCCATCTGGGCTCAAACAAGTTGTGTTTGGAGATGGCTGGAAACCATGTTCTGTAAGTGACTGACACTCAGCCCAGCAACATAGACAAAAGGGGCCATCCTTTTGCTTGTGAAGCTCCATCAGAGATCTGTAGCAGCAAAATAAAAATGCAAATGTTTATCTCAATTCCTCTTTCAGTCTTGAGTGCTGGTGAAAGCAGCTTTACAAATTCAGAATCCATTGCCTCCCTGGAGAAATCCCAGCACTGTTTTGTAAGCAAAAGTAAAAGTCTTTGCCACACAGCTGCTGTGAAAGTTTTGACAAGAAAGCAACCGCTTTTAAGACAGACGGGTGGCACACACGGCCGGGATTCACTCCCTGCTGGCTGAGGACGGGCCGACCGCAGGACCCTCGGTCCCTTCGCGCCGTTCCCCTCCCGGTGCAGGCGCTGGTGGGTGCCTGTGCTGCTGCACGTGGCCCTGGCCCTGCCATTGCAGCCAGCCCCAGCACCCCGTGCCCACAGACGGCAGCCCAGCAGCGCTGACCCCGCGGGGGGATGGCCCGCAGACCCCACAGCACGGGGATCAGCGCCCACGGCTCCAGGCGCTGCGGGGTTCTGCTGGTGGAGGCATTTGTGTTTTGGCTGTGCATGTTCCAGGCTTGCTGCCTTCACTTTGAAATCATCTTTTCCACCTCTTTCTCCCTCTCGTTTGGGTTGTAAATTTGCTGCTATTAATTAATTTATAATTAAGTTCTATACACCAACCGCTCACTCTAACAGAGATGATTTCAGATAATCTCGGTTTGTCAAAATATGCCTGTCTCCTTTCAAAGCTGCAAGGAAAACACTGTGCAGCTTCAGGTTTTGAGATGTTAAACAGAGAGACAGTATGAGTATTTGCCCTGGAGGAGTCAGCTCAGCCGTACGAGACAGAGAAGAAAAATACAGCGTATGATTTTTGGCAGCAGGCAGCGTTTCCACTCCTGCAGCCCCGGGTGCGCAGCCGGGGGGTGCTGGCCGCGGGACGGGCTGCAGCGGGGACTCTCCGTGCTCCCCCTGCGAGCCCCCAGCCCCGCAGCCCTCTGTGCTGCCGCGTGGCCCCGGGCTGCTGCCCCTGCCCCTGCCCCTGCAGGGCTGCTCCCAGGCGCCTCCCGTCCCGAGGCCTGACGTAGCACGGAGCCTGTGGTGCGGCTGAATTAAATAATAACTAATCCCTGCAGGAAGTGCTTAAAGTCATATTTAATACGTACGCAGACTATAACCTGTTTGCTATCTAATTGGCTGCAAACTAAACAAGCCATAGCTATCCAATTATGGGGTTGTATACAGAGCATCCTATGTCCTGCCGTAGCTCAGAGGCTCAGGGAAGCATTTAGCTGCTAATAAACAAGGTGCTTGGTTTAATTTGAAAGGTTATTGCGATTTAATATGACTCAATGGCGGTGAGCATTCGCATGGCACGCTGCTGGGGCCATTATCCTACAAAGGCAGCGTGTGCAGCTTCCGAAGCATCTGGTCAGCGCGAAACCCTCCGGCACAGATGGGGACGCAGCGGGGTGGGGTTTGCTTCCTGGTGCTCCCCCTGGCCCAGATGGGAGGAGGAAGGCTCCTGAAACGATGTTGCTTCCTTAAGCCCAGGGAACGTCGTGAGGAGATGGCGGCCAGGAAAAGCGTGATTTCCTCTCCGGACTTAAACAAGGTTTACACAACCTTGAGAAGTGGAAGGAAAATGCATGGAGAGAGGGACAGGAGCTGACAGCAGCCCCTGCGGTGTCGGTGGCTTGCTGCCCTGCCTGGTGCTGGAGGCGGAGGCGCAGAGGGGAGCAGCGGGAGGGGAGCAGCGGCACCGGTGGAAGACCCCCGAGGCAGCGAGGGGGCAGCCCCCAGCAGGGGAAGCACATCCCTGCCCGGCTGCCTGTGCGCCCAGTGGCACCAACACGCCGCCCTGCCTGTGTGCCTGCCGGGGGCTGCGGGCAGCTGGGAGCAGGCCCTGCCTGGGACCGCGGACAGCTCGGGGAGAGCTCCTGCAAGGGAACGGAAGGGAAAAGGAAACGGCACGTTGGGAGCACGCCAGGAGCGGTGCAGGGAGCGCCTGCTGCCCGTGGCGCCGTGACGCTGTGCCTGGCACGGTGATGCTGAGCTCGGCCCGGGGCGTGCTGCTCCCAGCCCCGCGCCGAGGGCAGGCAGAGCCGCGGATGGCAGCGGTCGGCTGGTGGTGTCTGCAGAAACTTCCACATAAGGAGATCCTGCCTGGGCTGACACAAAGCAGAGAAGTGTGCAGCACCGCGGGAGAGATAAGAGTATTTGGATGGGGAACATCTGCAGAACTTTTGCTGTAAAACAAAAAAAAAGAAAGCCGTCCACGGGGAGGCTGTGCTGTGGAAGCTATAGAAGGAAATGCTTGGTCCTACGGCAGCAGGCTGCAGCAGCTCGCCGTGGGTTCGGTGCTCACGGGGCTCAGCTCCCGCAGCTCCCTCATGGCACACGTGCAGCTCGTTTAGCCGCGGCCGAAGGGGGATGCGCCTGGGGGTGCCCCGCCGCCACAGCAGAGCCAGCTGCAGACCTGCCACCCCAGAACATGAAGAAGCCAGAGAGAGGTGGAGATAACATGAGAAATATCCGCATTGTTTCTTTCCGGGAGTAGCAGGAGCTAAGAAAAACAAACAAGTCTAACTAAGTGCTTTGGCAATTATACAGACAAACAAATCACTTTCCCAAATTGCTTCTTTGGGGAATTACGGCTCCTGGAAATGAAACACAAACAGATTATTAAAAAAGAGCTTCCCGTTGGGAGAGAAACAGTATTTACAAGAGAAGATGTGCCTAGCTGGACCTCTAATTGCTGTTCATTATCTCATATTGATTTAATTAGTTGCTGCACTCCGGTCTAAATTGCCTGCTGTCCTCAGCAGGGATTTAGGCGCCGGGCACTGTCCTCGGCCAGGAGCAGGGTCCTGGTGGTGCGGGGTCCCCAGCACAGCCTTGGTGGTGGCGGGATGGCCTTGGGGGTTCCTGGGTGACCTGAGGAGGCTGCTAATTAACTGAAGTAATTAGGGAGAGCACCTTCATGGCATGGATTTGCTGTGCCGGGTGAGGTTGGGCAGACAGAGCAGGCGCAGCAGGCAGCTCGCAGAGCCTGGGCTGTGGAGTGGGGGCCAGGGGTGGCCGGGTTCTCCCCTGTGGGACCCAGCGCGGGGATGGCCATCCACCACCAATGGTGGTGACACCAGGGACCGGCTGCGTGGCAGAGTTCTGCTTTGTAATTGCGGGTGATTAATGGGGGGCGGGCAATTGTGCTTAGAAACACCAGTAATTGCTTAAGGAAATCACGTCCAGGCAGGAAGATGACACATTGCACTCTCGCTGAAAACTGAATTCAGGAAACTGATGCTCCTGCTGCAAAATTCATATTCTCTGAATGGATGTGGCAGCGCCAGGTACGGCATGAATTAGAGGAGTCACAGCGTAAGCTCCTTCCCACGCGGGCTGGAGCTGGAGCTGGAGCTGGAGCCTCACCAGGCGCTGGGGATGCGGTGTCGGTGCGGGCGGTGAGAGGCATGGGGCAGAACAACAGCGCGAGCACACGTGGAGCTGTGCACAGGCGTGCATGGCACACTCCAGCTCCTCGCAGTTGGCAGTGCACAGACACGCTGTACCTTTTGGACACCAGGGCTGAATTTCCCCCTCGTTGATCAGCCATGCAGCCAGCTGGTCGGGTTGTCCTCGAGGCACTGCCAAAATTGTTGTAGTCCAAAGCTAAGAAACTATCCTTCATGCAGGGAGCCATGCGAAGGTGAGCAATCTCTGCCTAATTCCGAAAGCACACACAGGCGCACCGGCAGTGCTGCCCTATCCTGGCTGTCACTCCTGCACGTGTTACCCGCGCAGTAGGAGCGAGGGGCTCAGAAATGCAGCACTTCAACCCAGAGACCCGCGGGTGGAGGAGCGAGGATGCGCAGCCGGGTGGGCGGACGCTGCCCGCGCACCGTGAGCCCTCCCCTCGCCGCCGCGCCGCCCCCTGCACACACCGACACCGGCCTCGGGTTTGAAAGCAGAATTAGATGTGAGGAAATTGGAGGTACAGCCACTGTTAAAAATGATCCTTTGTGCATCAAATCAGTATTCCATGGGCTGCTCTAGATTCAATACATCAAAGGTTGAAGGATCATACAACCCTATTAGCTGCAAACTTTAATTTCCCTTCGGGGCTGGTGTGTTACAATGGAACTACAGCAGCAATTACAACTTTTCCTTCACTGACAACTTGTTTAGATCAATAATGTCCTCAGCATCTTGAATCAAGAAGGGCTCCATCAGCCAAACAAGCAAAAGCCAGGCCCCGTGGCTCTCCTTGGTGGAGCTGCTGCACAGGCTGGGGTCCCCCCGCCTGCTCCGCGCACACGGGCTGGGTCCTGCACGGGTTTCTGCACGCCGTGGTAGATGCAACAACCTGCAGCATTTTGGCAGCATTTTGTACCATCTCAAGTGTCACGGGCAGCGGCAGGCAGCTCCAGTCATGCTGGGCAGGGCATCGCCACCTCACCTGGGGGACAGCGGGGACGTGAGCCCAGGGCTGGCAGCACAGGACCAAGCCCCGCGCATTTAGAGCATTATCGGAGCCGCTGCTTTGCCTGCTGTGGCACGAAGCCAAGGAGCAGAGAGGAGTAGTAATAAATCTACCCACTGAACTAGAGCTGACTTGGGAATTGAAAAGGAGAAAAATCAAACAGGAGTGAGTGTGGTCTCCATCCCCGAGACAGATGGCCTGGTGGAGTCATAAAAAAAAGTGGTACAGAACTTGTGGGCGGAACGGGATGCAGTAATTATGATCCTTCAATGAGTAAGAGCAGAGTGGCTTCCAGCTATCACCTGCTAATCCCTAAGAAGGTTGGACACCTGTCTCTAACTAGGCAAGGACTGTGATTTAAGGCAGGCGCTTAACATTTTTTAATGCAGCAGATGGAGTGTTCCTTTTGGAAATGCCTGAGCTTTTATGCTGGCATGCTCCCGGAGCCCGTGTGCCAGCAAGGGCGAGGGGGAGGTGAGGGTGGCTCGATGCGCTGGAAACTCCAGGTGATAGCTGAAAAATGGCATGCTTGTACATAAAGTTTATAAAACAGCAGAGAGTGCAACATTTTGCAGAACATTAGAGGCCAGTGAGATGGCCTTGAAAGAATGAGCATGTGATGTATTGACTCCGAGTCCATCTCTGGTACAGGCTATTCCTTCCAGCAGATATGCTAGAACGAAGGTTAGGGAAACCTCATCAAAACACAGTCAGAAGTCAAACGTCTCATGTGCAAACACATTACAGACCTCTCTTCTCTAGAGCCAAGAGCCTTGTTTGGGAAGAAATTCAGCTTAATCTATAAAAAGTTAGCTGAGCTGAAAGTTGCAGGCCCCTAATTTTGCAAAGGAACGCAGACAAGTATGTGTGCACACATGCCTACATTTGAACACACAGATGTACATAATAAACAACAAAATTAGTTAGAAATCTTTTTCAGAGCAACAACTGGTCTGCAGGTTCAGGGAATAAATAACTCTTTTTAGCAGATGTGATAGTTTTCCCTAAAGCAGGGAGACAACAGGCTGCGGGAAGAGGCTTTTAGAAGCAGAAGCTGGGTACCTGCAAGCCACGCAGAGGAACATGCTGGGTTATCTCGGGATGGTAGTCCCAGAGGCTCCCTCCTGCTTGGGGGCTTCCCATCACCCTGGCTGGAGCCTGGCTGCACGCGGGGGTGACATTGCACGACTGCAAGCCAAGAGCCAGAAGCAGAGACGTTAAACGGCTTGACCAAGCCATGCAGAGACCCAGCGGCCAGGCTGCAGAGAGGCGAGTGCCCGAGGGCACGGCGGTGCCCCACGCATGGCGCCCCACAGCCCCTGTCCCCCCGGCACGGCCGCTCCATGCGGGGCCACTCAGTGGTGAGCATTGGCTCCTGCCAGAGGCGCTCACACCACAAAGGTCAGCTTCGCTGCCAGAAAGTGCTGGTTGTTTGATAACAGGCTGGACTTGGTGCATGCCTGAGCAGTAAAACACGCTGCACGACGTGCCAGAACTTTCCCCGAGTTACATCGCTGCTAATAACACCCTAGCGTGATCATATTTTACACATTTCAGCTGGCCCTGGAAGTGTTACTTTCAAATCAGTGTCGTTGTGCAGGGAGCTGGGAAGTCTCCGACCCTGTGAGCCCGGGGCACACGCTGTGCGTGCATATGCGAACATGATGATTGCTTTGCTGCTCATCTCAAGCATGGTTTATTTGGGCAGGTAGGAGAAAAGCTAACAGAAATTAAAGGAGCAATATCACAGCTGCAAAGACCGAACCGTAGGGCATCCCCCCTGGGCTGGGGAGCTGAGCTGTGCTGCAGGGGACACCAGCCCTGCCCGGCCGCCCTCCCCTGGGGACGCATCACCACGGTGCTGGGGTAACACCCCTGGAACTGCGCCTTGGTTTCAGGCTTCTGAATGCAGACATTGCCTGGTTCTGCTTCGGCAGAGTGTGGAGCTGCCTGGCGCTAAGTCTGTTGGCAAATCATTTCTAGGGCTTTTATTCAGCAAGGCACTTAAGCACATGATTAATTTGGTAGTCAATAGGAGTTCTCACAGACTGAAACTTTAGGGATACGCGAAGCCTTGCAGAATCAAAGCCACAGCAATGATTTACTAACAACTCTTTTTGGCCTTGTTGATGTGGGATCTAAAGGGCTGGATGTGTTTTTCATAAGACCAGAGTTTAAAAGGTTCCCTATTGACACGCTGGTTTCTGGCACGGTTCTTGCTTGTAATTATATTCTCCGAGGGTTTTCTTCGTAAGCAATGGCTGCACAATGCACAAGGACGAAGGGAGGATGGCGTTAGAGGCTCTGAGAGTCCGCTAGGAAATTTCAGACAGCAGCAGGTTCTCACGTGGCGCTCCCCTCTCTCCAAGTGTCAAGAATGCTTTGCTGGATGCAGAGTGTTTGTCAGGGAGGATCTGGTGCTTTCCTAGCTACAGGAACTGTTCGCCAGCAGACGCAGAAACGGAGCTAGGGAAGCCAAGTAAGTGTCAGCGTGTAACCTGTGGGGAATTTGAACTTTTCCAATGCAGACTTTAAGCTTCAGGGTTGCTATGAATCACAGCGATCGGGGCTGTGTTGATGAACATGCTGAGGTTTTGGTATGGAACAGCCAGTCTAAGCCAGAGTTCGTACCTTGTTTTGGAAATGTACTTTGGATGGGACAAACCTGGGCCTGATATATTGCACAGAATCTGGCAAGGATGACTTGAAGATCCCTTGAGTCAGGGGTGGCAAAGGAAGACAAATGCGGGATGCTCAGAGCCTCACAAAAAGCACCGCTGAGCGCCTGGCCCCCGGCCAGATCTGTGCTTGCGCTAGGAAGCCAAGGCTGGCGTCCAGCATCTTTTATGTTTCCAGACAGCTTGGCACATGCTTGCAGGGACATTGCCGGGACACTACGAAAGCTCATCAGCCTGACCTGTCAAGACTGCACTTGGACTGAAAAATGCACTCATCTCTGCACTGAAATGTGTTGGTAATACTGACCTCCTACATGCCGATCCAATTATAATTGCTACACAAACACGGCTTGCATGCATCACACTGCTCGTCTTTTTTTTTTTTTTTTTATACCTCTTCTAAATTGCAAGGCAGAGACGTGCACGAGACAGAGGAGAATCTCTGCTGCTGCTGCTTCACATCCCGTGGGAAGAGGCGGGCAGCACCGTGGGCAGGCGCAGCACGGGGAGGGTGCTGTGGCTGAGCCACCACTGGTAGGTCCCCTCCAGTCACGGCTGCTTTAGCCCTGCTTCCAGCAGGTCTTGGGGATTCCTCTGGCTCGTTGCGGTGCCCCAGCCGATGGGCCCGGTGCTCAGGGTGTGTTTTCCCTTGTGCCTCCAGAGCCTCTCCTGGCCCTGAGGAGCCGCCAGCAGCGGGAAGCGCAGCACCAGGCAGCTGCGTCCCACCAATAGCGAAATGTCGAAGTTATCAACTCTGTAAAAGTTAAGGAAATAAAGTTTTACTACAGGGACTGACTCAGCTTTATAACACCTATAAAAGCCTGCTCGGAGTTTGTGAGTGGTCTGCTAATCCTGCCCCCGCCTGGACCTGTAAATCCAATACGAGGCTGTTGCTTCCAACTGGGTCACTGTTGCTTAATTACTAAAGTCCTCAGGTGCCAGTTCTCATGAATAAACAATTGTTTCATGGATAAAACAAATCAATGTATTAAACGCCCTTTATAGCTTAAAAAGTTCCAACCGTTATGCAAATAGACCTGTTAAATGAAGAATATTCCTAGGTAAAATAATTATGCAGAACAGTTTCCCCTCTGCATAAGGTGCCAAAAATTATCTCAGTGATGCCAATTATCTGCTTGTTAGCACTGACATTATCATAGTCATTACACAGAACTGGTGCAGTTTATGTAAGATCTACACTGTGTTCTATTGTCATTTTTTTTTCTCTATTTACAACTCTGTATAATAAATGTCATTTTTCAAATGTTAAGGTATTTGGTATTTAATCTATCATTAAGGCTTGGAATATGTCTAGCCCCTAATAGGAAGACCGGTTTTAACACCCTGCAGTACTAAAAAAAAATGAAAAAAGAGAAGTCTAACCTCCTCCTGCGGGGCAGGGCCGGAGTGCTGGGGGCTGGCAGGGCCGGGGGATTGGGGGCAGCAAACCGACGTGGGCCAAGTTTGGCTGCTTCTGACTGGGTGGGAAGCAAATCTGGGGCAAATCTGGGGCAAATCCGGGCATGTTTTGGTGCCGGGGGCCCTGCTGCAGCTCCCACCCCAGGGGGGTGCTGGTGGGGTTTGCTGCCGGGGGTGGTCGGCCGTGAGCTGACTCCCACCAAACACCAGCGTGGTGAGCGCGGCTCGGAGTGCCCTTCCAGAACCTTCCGAGTGCGTTTTTGTCTGCCCTTAGGCGCCAGAAACACCTCCAATAACGAAGTTATTAATCTTGAATAACTCTCCTTGGGCCACTCTTCATTGTCATCTCTTGTCAGGATCCCTCTTACCCGTAATTCCTCCCTGCTGAGCGCTGCCTTTGTTTAACCTCTCTGTAATTACGGGAGCGTCGCGCTCAGGAAGCGGCAGAGCGGCACCTCGTGCGGAACGCCGCACCCGGGATGCTCCGAGGGACCGAGGGCACCCCGCTGCACGGGGACACGGCCTGAGGGCACGGGGACACGGCCTGAGGGCAGCAAGCCACTCGCGGGGGCCCGCACGGCTTGCTTGGACCTGCTCACCGCTCGCCGACACAAGAGGTAAAGCTCCGTGTTCCTCCCTGAACGCAGGAGAGCAGCCGCTCTTTGGCTTCGGTAGGTGTCTCACAAAGCTGACATCAGGTTAAATTGCCTTAGAGGTAACCGTCACGTTATTAGTTTGTCACTCTTTGTGCTATGAAACCAGCAGCCTGGGGGCTCCAGCCTCTGAGGACGCCCAGCTCTGGGCAGGACGAGGGGACCCAGAAGTGCCTGAGGGTCCCGGCGCGAGGCACAGCGGGTGCTGCCGCCCTTCCCAGGGACAGGCACGGGTGAGCCCAGCACAGCCACGCAGCAGAGGCCGCGAGGGTAGCACCAGGTATTCCTCAGCAGAATTGTCTAACCCTGTGGTAATTAAAATACCTGTTATTAAAAAAAAAAAAAAAAAAAAAGGCAATTACACTGTAATTACTTTGACACAAGACATTAAGCAGATTATTATCAAAGTGAGATAAACAGTAACTTCAAAGCAATTTCTCTCTAAGAAGACATGCACAGTGCTGGGGCCCTGCTTCCCCTCTCCCCCGCCGATGCCTTCCCTCAGGAACCTCTGCGCCCCCACTCGCCCCCCGGCAGACCCCGGGGACCCAGGGGAGCTCCGGGCTGGAGCAGCCCCACGGCACCCTCAGCATCCTCCATCGCCATGGCAACTGCGCACTCATCCATCCTCCTCCAGCACCCATTTTCCAGCTCTCTCTCCCTTCCCCTCCCATCACCTCGCTGATGTGCAAGAGCAGCCGGGCACCTGCGGTGGAGAGCCGGCACGGGGCTGCCTCGTGGGGAAGTGTGAAGGGAACGGCAGGACTCCGCGGCTGTGCTGCAGCAAACCAGAATGGGAAAATCAATAAAAAAAATAGAAAAAAAAAAAAAAAAAGTAAGACCAGGACTGTGTACGCACACAGCTGCGCTGCCCAGCAGTTCTGGTTCCAGCGATGGAAAAGTTCATGAGCTGACCCCGCTGGAGGCGCAGCGGGACGGCAGATGGGGCAGGCGGCTCACCAGCGCTGTGCGGGGTCGCTGCCACAAAACGCAGCAAGAGCCAGCACGGGAGGCTGGAGGGCAGCAGCAGGACCTGGCAGATCGCAGATACCGAGAGCTGCACGCAGTAAGGGTGATATAAGCAACAGCATTACTGGGAACCTGTCCTGCTGTCAAAACAGTGGCTATGGACATCCGTGTCCATATCAGACCCGAGTGCAGCTCGGCCCCGGGCACACAGCAGATTTGGCCTGATCCATGCTGGGCAGGCTGAGCAGGGCTGGGACGGGGATCTGCCCTTGGGGAGCTGCTGGAGATCCCGCAGCTCGGCGTGAGGGGGACCGGAGCCGGCTTCCCCGGAGAGTGCAGAGCACCGTGATGGATCTCGCCTCTAAGTGACGCGCTTGTTTCCCACCTCGCGAACATGACGCGGGTGATGATGACGCCCTGGTGTTCATCTCCCCGGCTGTCAGAGGCAGCAGCGAGGGCAGGACAATAGCTTTACCTGCACGCCAACCCTGCAGCCGCTCCCCACAGAGGGGCCGGGCGCTGCCCCTGGCATCCTGCCTGCCTGCCGTGGCGCTGGCGGTGCTGGTGCCTTCCCTTTGGTCCTGGAGGAAGAGCAGGGACCTTCAGAAGTGTCCCCTTATGCAGGAGGGAGGGCTCGGAAATATGAAAACCTATGAAGTATAAAAGCCTTGAGATTATTCTGCCATTAAAGCTTTGATACAAAGAAAAGTCTGATGGAAATGTCAAAATATTTGATATTTTACAGCAACAAGAAAACAGCTCTACTAATGGAAACTCCGCTTCCTTGTGCCTCAACGCCACTTGTTTGATCATTGAAGGGCAAGAAAATAAATGTTTCCTTGTAGCTGTGGATTTCAAATTCCAAGGTAAAATCCAGGCAAACACACCCTGGCCCCGGAGAGCGAGGTGTGGGTTTAACCCTGCGCTGCCCGAGACCAGGGCTGGCCCTGACAGCCCCCGTCGCTGCCAGCAGCCTGGGGAAGCAGCGGGCCGGGCTTGGGGGTGCAGTCCCGAGCTGCCCCCACACCACTTTACCTGTGCCCTGCTTTCCTACACGGTGCAAACACCAAACACAGCCCAGGAAATCAGCGCCGGGGCAGGGCGGGCTGCGGGCGTGCGGTGCGTCAGACAGCCGGACAGACAGACGGGGCTGCCACGCGCACAGCAGAGCTGGCAGCATGCGGCCCCGCGCCTCCTCCGCCCGCCGCAGGCTGTGAGCATTTTTATGAAACAGTATTTTATTAAATAAACAAACTGGAGCAATTCCAGCAGATTTACGAACACTTCCTCTCCTCTCACTTGTTCGACCCATTGCAGATTTATGGTTCTGCATTAACCTCATGAGCACTCATAAAGTTTACTAAGATAATGTTGGCAGGAGGGAGAAGGGATTTTTATGGGTAAGTAATAATTACAAAATGCAGAAGTACTCAGGGAATCTGTTTATTAGTTGTGAGTGCTTGGTCAACAGTTATACCGTATGCCTTGTCTCTGCTTTATGGAACACTTGCCCACATGCCTACATCTCCAGTCCGTTATTATCTCATGTTTTCCCTTTATTTTTCCTCTGAAAACACTCTGCATGTGTTCCAGCACATCACAGGGTGTTTAAAACAGTTACCAAAGCCACCTGCCCTCCTCCTTGTGATGCCGCACAGGGTGCAGGCAGGGAGGGCTGCGCAGGGGGGATGTTCAGGTGCATTTCCCAGGGCACGGGTTTGGGCTCGTGGGGTCCCCAGGTGATGGCACGGCCTGCCCTGGGTGCCGCAGCTCCCCGGGGCCCTGCCAGCAGTGCCCGTCACCCCACTGCTGAGCACCGCTGCCTCTGCATGGCCACCGTGCTGTGCCTGGGGGGAGCCACTGGGGCTGCCAGCAGGGCTCTTGGTGCAGCCCTGGCTGCGTGGGGCTGCGTGGCACCACGAGGACGTCTCCCATGGCAGTGACCACGCACAGGCTCCTGCGGCATCCCCAGGGTGCCCCCCCCATGTCCCCTCCCGCTGGCCCTGCTGTCTTCATGCGGACAGGGTGGTGGTGGCCAGGCGAGAGCTGGGTTTGCCATCGGGGGCTGTCAGTGAGGTGACAGGGCTTCTCACAGCCCCGAGCCGAGCGGGTCACCAGCACATCCCAAATCCCCCTTCGCTGTGACTTCCCATGATTTGAAACTCAAACAAGGCAGCATGAATAATGTAACACGCTCCTTCTTCTCTTCTTGCCTTCAAATCCTCAGAGGGTGAGTGAAGCTTCTTGTCTGCCTCATTAGTGGCTGTTCAGCCATTTGATTTCTGTAACAATGAGCGTGCTCACCAGAATTTTCATACCTATTTGCGTCATGAAGTCAACACTGAATGTTTTGAATTCACATAAAAAATTAATGGTGTGATCTGCATATGTCTATGTTTCGGTGCGGGCTCCTCTCCGCCCCCCTCCCTAGGAGAGGACAGGGCCAGGAGCGTTCCCCCGTGGGACGGGGCTGCGGCTGCCCACGGGAGCGGCACGGCGCGGGGTCCTCCTGCAGCGGGGCCGCAGCTGGCTGCAGGGCCGGGCATCCTGCGAGGAGCAGGGCCAGGCAGGGCAGGAGGGGATGCGGCACACACGGACCGGGGAAGTGGGAGCTTTCATCCACGCGGGGTGGTGGTTTTGGCCACAGGTATGCTGGATTTGGCTGCAGGTGTGCAGGCTGAGGCCGCTTCTGCAACCGGGGTGCGTTCACTGGGGCTGTGGTTTCTCCCCACGTCTCTTTGGAGAGCACATGCACCCTCCGTCAGCTTCTGCCTCTGTGAGGGACTGAGACATCCCTCACGTCAGGGGACGCTGAGAGTTAATGGCCACTATTAATTGCCTTGCTGTGCGAGAGCTAGCTGCTGCCATAGTCACTGGGAGCCAGAGGAGTCCTGGCAGGGGGAGTGTCGGTGATGGGGCACAGCGCCCACGCACAGCGCTGCCGGCAGCTCTGCTGTGGGGCCACACAGCCCAGCCTCCACGTGCCGCAAACAAAGCAGAACAATAAAGCTTCTAGCGATGACTAATAACAAGATGCTGTTGGAATAAAATCTTTTACCTATTGGAACTATATTGTAAAAAAAAAAAAATCAAAACTACACTGGCATGCAATATTAAACTTTGAAACTCTCAGCAGAAATTTGCAATTTCGGCTCTGCAGTGTTGAAAGACTTTGCCTTGATAACAGTGAATCATCCCACTTAGGCAAAGTCACAATACCGCGAAACACATACAATGGTGTAAAAGATAAATGATAACACTGATATCACGGAATGCAGTGTGTTGAGAGTAGGGGAATACAAAAGCAAAGTCTGCGTGAATCACCTTGAAATTTTCCTGTTCAACGCGTTGTGTTGCTGCAAGGCTGTCCTGCTGCACTGGGGCTGAGCACGTCCCCGGCACGGTGCCCCGCACCTCACCACGGGTGCAGCTGCAGACCTGCTGCCCTTGGTCCTGCTTTTCCAGAGTTGATCAGGAAATTTAATTAGAATTAATTTAAGGTATGAATTTACAGTGGATTAGCTAAACCTCATTAAACCCCCACCTGCAGTGAAAGTTTTATTTAGAATTAAAGTGCTCATAAATTGAACTAAACCAAATTAACGGGATTTTAATTCTGAATGAATGTCCACAAATGAGTTTAAAGCAAGTTAACTAATCCATGCTCTGTTTGCATGGTAGTTTAATTCAAATTGTTTTCCTCAGTGTCCACAACCTGGCAAAACCTGAGAGCAGATTAACTCGGTGTTATCAAATAGACTTGAAACTATACATCCACCCCACAAAACACATCGGACAAGGTATGTGTGATCGTTCTCAGGAATACAAATCACTTTCAGGAAAAACCTCTGCCTTTTTGCTGCTGTTCTCAGCAATAAAAGACGTTCCTATAGAAGCTGCTGTTTTCGAGGCTGCCTGTCCCCTTCTGCTGTTGCTCGTCTGTTTGCAGTGATTTGCCTAAAACAATCTCTGTGGCTTTTGAGACCATCCCGGGCTCTTCGTACCAGGTGTACAACAGAGATCATCATCATCCGATGTCAGAGCTAAAGGATTATCTGCAGTGATGGATAGTGAGAGACTGATAACAAACCTGCAATTCAATCAGTGCCTTCTGATGGTATCACAAGCCGGGGAGCAGTGATGGAGCAGCTCCAGAGACGGCCACAGCCATGCGCTAGTATGGCTTTTGCAGTCAGTCTTTTTGTCTTCTAATCTGTTATTATTTTATTTTATATTATTTTATTTAATTTTATTCAATTTTTCCCTGTTTTAGCAGATGACCGACGTGGCTGCAGGTTTCACTGCTGCTGTTTGCAGTGAGGCACAAGGAAGGATCTTTTCACTGAAAGGAGCAGTGGCTCCTCACTCAGCTGCCTCCCTGCACCGAGCACTCAGCCCTTTCAGCAGCCAAGCAGCAAACTGAGATTGCCCACATCCAGTTTTCATCTTCATGTACGATTGACTTATTCCTCGCTGCCTACAGCCACCCTCGGCACCCCCAGTGCCCCCCGCCTGTCCATCACGCTCCTGCCTTGCGGAGCCGCGCGCACTGCCCCGTGTGATGCAGTGGTGTCATTCCAGCACGGCGAGATCACAGCGGAAAATTAAATGTTTGGTCGCTGCTAGGGTGGCTCACAAATGCCATCCGGACGGGCTTGTGCGGTTTGTGTGCTCGGCAGCTTCATGGGTGGAGGAGGGAGCTGCGAAAAGGGGCAGGGACAGAAATTATCGCATCAGCACCAAGGCAGGTAGCGCCAAGAGGGGCAAAGCATTGTGTTTAATTCTTGTTCTGGAGCTTTGTCCACTTGCTACCCAGCAGAGAGGGTAAGGAGCTGGCTGTCATGGCACAGCAAATGCTGCTGTCCTCAGCACTGGGTACCGGCACCAGCCACAGCTCAGCGCAGCGCCTCTTCCCCAGAGAGCGCTCTGCGGGATGCCAGGAAACACAGTGTGTGCTCTGCCAGCCTAGCTACAGGTTATATACCGTCTGTAAACGGGATAACTTAAAAAAACATATAAATAAAGATCTAATTTTGAAAAAAAAAAAAAAAAAAAAAGGCACATTTTGAGTCTGGCACAACTGTATTATCCACGCCATTATATTTCCAATGAAAAATGATTTTGACGTTATATCAGAGTATGAGTTTGTCATCTCGGGTCACTGGGGATCATTCTAGTTTTCTGTATGGTTTATAAACTCATATTTTCCATTTATGACATATAAAGCTTTGGATATCACCAGAGAAAATACTGTAGTAAAACCCTAATAAATTACTACAGGCATAAGCAAACTCCAGTAATTTATGGAGGGTTTGGACTTTAATAATGTTTTGTCTTAGATTTGGTGCTAATTATAAATCATTTGTAAAGACAGTTTAAAATATAAGCAAATCTTACATGGCATTCTTATTATCTACTTAATATCTCGGATCAAAAGATTTACTGTATTGCATTCTGGGAATTAAGCAAACTAGGAAACTAAGTAAGAAAGAAACACAGTAAAATTATAGTTTTGTCATAAAACTTTGATTGATCAATGATTATTGTAAAACTATGGTAACTATGCAGACGCCAACATAAATCTGTAACAGAACAGGATTTATTATAGAAAATACTATATTTTCCACAATTTTGACTATAGTGTTAATATGGGTCTGATAGATTTACTGTGGTTTTAGCTTAATTAACTCGATTTGACTGTATCTGCCCTTATAATGCATGTATCCCAAGGTGCATCTGTTACATATCTAGCTTTTCCCTTCAATTGTAGTTTAAGAAATATTTAATCCTTGCCATAATTCTCAGGTGCTGGTCTGCAGAATCGGGGGGCGCATCATGGTTTTTAGTCTGGCTGATGAAGGAGCTGCACAATTTACCCTGCCTGACTTGCAGGCGTGCTGTTCTCCGGGGGAACAGCCACGGGGGCCAGCTCTGCTGCTGACAGCCTTCATGGCCCTCTGCACCCCCACCATTTCAGAGCTGGTGTGGACAACTGAGCCCTCATCCAGCTGCTTTATAGCAATTTGGATTATTTCGCACAGCTTTACTGAAAAGCGCAAGGTGGTAAATGGGTACCAAGCTTCCAAGAGCACACCTCTCGTGGCACCGTGCGAGCTGCCCGGGTCAGGGCACAGCCAGCTGCGGCGTGGGCTGAGGGAGGGGAAACAACACGAACACGGGCTGTGGGCAGCTCCCCAGGCTGTGGGCAGCTCCCCGGGCTGTGGGCAGCTCCCCGGGCTGTGGGCAGCTCCTCCCTGTGACAGCCTTCACACGGGGCTGGGTTCCACAACTGGACAGGAGCCCCAACAAGCGTACATGACGTGTTTCCACGAGCAAAGCAGAACCCCTTTTTTCCTTTCTTTTCCCATGCGGTATCAGCAGCCTGGGGTGCAGGCAGGCAGCCCCCAGCCACGCAGGAGCCGGCGGCACCCCCGGTGCTGCCCCCAGCCCCGCAGCCCCGCGTTTGTTCCCAGCCCAGGCTGCACCTCCTGGTGCTGATGCCTGTTTAGCCTAGCCATGAAATTACTAGACTGCCCTTAAATACACTCCTGCAAATGAGGACACCGGAAAAAATGCAATAATTGTGACAGTAACTCACTAGGCCAAGCCTGACATGTCTCTAATTGCCTGCTAAAATTGTCTCTGTCTCCTAAAGTGCAAATTATCACCCGAAATGACAAGAATAATGAATGAGTAACTCTGATGTAATGCAACAATTAGCCCTTAAAGACACTGTCTAATATGCTAATGCCGAACACCCACTCCTTGTTATTAAGTGGCTGATAATTATTTAATTATCTATCTGCCAGGATGATTTACTTCGTTTATTTAGCTGCAGATGCAGGGCAATAGCACTCAGGTTTGGGGTCAGAAGGAGGCATCCCAATCACTGGCCGGAGCGTCTGCTCCCTCGCGCTGTGTCCAACTGTCTGGCTGTCTTCTCTAATCAGCAGTGTCAACTAAAGCAACAGCAAACAAACAGGCTATACCTGTGTGCTGAGAGTCCCTGCTGCTTACAGGTCAGAGAGATGTCAGGCGCGATCTTCAGTGAGAAATTGCTATTTCTGCTTTTATTCTATGCTGTCAGAGATGTCTGTTCGCAGCACGCAGTGATGGGTGAACCTCCGGGTTTGGATTTGGCTCAGCTTGCCTGCTGGATTGTTTTCTGGCAATTTTGCAATGATGTTTTTGAAGGTCAGAAAGCATCTTCACGCTGAAAGTTTCTGCCATCTCTAAATAGCCCTTGCTGCTTCCTATCAAGGCAAGGGAAGGCAATGAGACCTCTTGGCATCTTCCTGCTTCATTCCCATCTCCCAGAAAATAATCCATCAGGGAGAGCAGGCGAGTGCCGCAAGATGCTGGCTTTCTACAATCCCCTTGAACCAGGGAGAGGAACATAAAATCTATTGACCCAGCCAGAATGGTTTAGCTCAGGGTTCAGACGTGACAGCGGTGACGTTACAGCGACAGAGGTTTGGGCTGTGACACGCTGCACAGACAAATGGAAGCCGGTGTGAGCAGTGCCTGCAAGAGCGACGCTGTGGCTTTGGCTAAACGAAAGCACTGAGGAAAGAGAAAGACTTTCCATCAGGGGCTCAATTCCTTTCTTATTGAACAAACTTTCCTGAAAAATTCCTATTAAGTGCAAGCTTCACATAAAGAATAACTTTTTACAAGGTGTAAATCCTTTCTTGCCCTAAATACAGTCCAGGGGGACCACACTTCCTATGAATTAGCACTGTCTGCGGCAGTCAGAGGCTTTTTTAATTAGCGGGCAGCCGAACACCCTCCCAGATATATGTCCCGCTTCCCTGTTAGCCTGTGACTAATACCAGGGACTTGTCACAGCGTTGTTTACTGCAGCTGTTCTCTGTCTTGGCCTGTCCTCTCCTTTTGTTCTGCACAATTAAGGCACGGTGTTTGTACCCAAATGCACGGCCACGCCAGGTCCCCGTGACGCCCGATGCCTGCCATCGGCACAGCCACCAAGGCTGCAGGTCCTGGCTGTGCCCAGGGGACTGGGTGCTTCACTGAATTAGGTGCCACCTCTGCTGGCCGCTGAAGCTGAGTCTCTGACCATCTGGAAAACAGGGACATGGGTCTCTCCTCCAGCCTAATCACCATCCCTGCCCGTCACAAGCACTCAGCCCCGCCGGCCTCGCCGCGGCGCTGGGGTCGTCTTTTACCTTGGCTGCTGCAGCCTGACAGCTGAGGGGTTCTCTTAGCTTCCTGCAGGTTGTACTAAAAACAAAAACCAGACAATACCCAAACAGATTAGGGGCAAAACGCTGTGGAGAAGCCCGTGCTGCCCTGCTGGACGGAGCATGGCTGTGCTCAGCCCAGCTGCAGGGGAGCTCACCCTGGGCAGGGGGCGGTGGGACAGGGCCCCTCCGCTCGCCGTGGGCTGGCAGCTAACCACAGCACTGCTCGGCCTCTCACACCCCACAGCGTGTTTCTGACATGCTCTGGAGAAGTGTTTTCCTACAGAAGGAGCCACCCCATGGCCCCGGCGGAGCTGCGGTGGGCCGCTAGCGGGGGCAGTGAGGGCGAGAGGGCGGCTGCTGCAGGCTGAGCGCAGCTCCCGCGCTGCCCATCTGGCAATTAGCATAGTGTTATTTATAATGTTTAATGCACTACCTTGCTGTAATGAAGAAGAATTCTGGTTCTCGGCTTCTGTGGTGAATTTAGTTGACTTTGGAGATTTTTTAATGCCGTAATAACTCCACTCTCCCTCTTCCCCTGCGAAGCCAGGGAGCTGTTCATTATCTGGATTCTGTCTAGAAAGGACTTTTTATCATCAGATTCCCAGGACAGGAGCAGAATTTAATCTTCTGCCTGCAGCTGAGCCAAAGAGCAAAGCCACCTCAAGGTCACCTGCCCCAGGGGTGGCAGCGCAGGGACCCGGTGGGGACCCGGTGGCAGTGCCAGGCGAGGTGCCAGCCCTGGCACGGGGACAGGTGGCACTGCCCATACCTGACCTGAGGCCAAAACCCAACCCAAAACCCGACCCAAGCCCAAAGCCACCCCTCAGGAGGGGAAAGGCTGGGGGTGGCCCTGCTGCTGGCTCTGAGCAGGACAGTGTCAGCTGTGGTGCTCCAGGGCTGGGGCACACGTTTATTGCAGCCTGTGATGCAGAGCAGGTGCTGGAGGAGCCTCGCTTTTCCTCTTCCACAGCTGCATTACGGCAAACAGAACGTGAGGGAGGATGTTCCTCTGTGCTGCCGGCAGCAGGGGATGTTCCCAACAAAGCTGCTTTCCCCTCTGCTTTGCAACACGGACCCCAGGGCCGGTGGCTGCAGCACTTCTGCTGCCTGTGGTCACGGGTTCCCTACAAAAACCATGGATGGGCAGCAGGGAGACTGGGCTCCTCCCTGGTCTTGCAGAATTCCTGTTGATTTTCTACAAGGATTTTCCTTTCTTCTTTCTAGAAGGCTTATTTCCTCCTGCCCCCTTTCCTCGTGACCCCCCCGACATGATGAGTTAAATATCAACTGCAGCAAGTCAAAAATTCTGACAGAGCCAACAGGCCCGGCACCCATTTCAGACTTCACAAAGTGATAACAATTAAGACCTGGACAGTTTGATTTTTTTTCTTCTAAACAAAGAATTAATGATGCATGAGAACCTGGGGGAAAATTGCTAATAATTTATGATGGCACTTTTAGGTAAGGGTAGTAAGTTTTGCAAAGTGAGGGAAGGATTTGAAAGGTAAACACTTTGAACAGCAGCCTGCGTAGCTGCTCTGTCAATTTAGAGTCTACTACATACCATTAACCAACCTAAAATAACTCCTATGGTAATAACCCTTCAGATACAAATGCCTGTGCAGACAAAGGTATTATTAAGTTAAATTACCCTAAAAGTGTCGGATTGACAGAAAGGTTCAGTCAGTGGTTTGGCATCCAAGGGCCTAAGTGATGCACGCAAACAGTTGCAGACGCCTCGCTGCAGGCGCCCGGCTTGCAGGAGCCAGGAACGGGAACTGGGTGCTCCCGGCTCCCGGCTCCCAGCTCCCAGCTCCCAGTTCCCAGCTCCCAGTTCCCAGCTCCCAGTTCCCAGTTCCCA
>NC_048907.1:881675-922390 GCF_011077185.1 Oxyura jamaicensis
TCCCAGTTCCCAGCTCCCAGTTCCCAGCTCCCAGTTCCCAGCTCCCAGCACCCCCCGTGCCCGCCTCAGCCTCCAGCAGAGGTGCTCCAGGAGAGCCTGCGCTGCCCACCTTGTGCACGGCTTCGGGAGCACGAGGCTGAGGAGCCTTAATTAAAGTTCCTGTGCTCGCTTTTATTATAAAACATGCTTGTCTCGGCTCCACTGCTCCGCTGAGAGATTTCAGCTCCAGTGTTGAGCTGAGGTGGAAAGCATATTTTAAGAGAGAAGCCTAAGAATTACTGTTCCCCGAGATGTCCTGTCCTCCCTGATGCAGGATCTGACTCCTGTTCCACACTCTGAAGCAAGATAAGCCATAATTAATAATTAATACCAAATAATCCCCTACATTCCTATAGCTCCGCTTGTCCTGAAGCATCCCCAGGCTCATGGGGCCGTGCAGGGTGGGCAGCATGCAGGAGGTTTCTGCACCTCCTCGCACCCTTGGAGGAGGCACTGGGCTCACCGTGAGGTCGGGTGGGAACAGGGTACAAAAGCCCGGGCTCACGTCCATGTCCCCGGCCTCAGCCCCGGTGGGACAGAAAGGAAGAGATCCCTCAGGCTGTCGCTGCAGAAAGCTGTTGGTGCTGATCCTCAGGGACTAAAACTCACGGCAGGGTCTGCAATGCAGCGTGGCAGGAAGGAGTGGAAATAGAGCACTTTAATGGCATGGGATGGGTATTTCCAACGGGACGCTGGGTGGAACCTGCTCTGCAAAATGGGGCGGAGGTCCCCCTGGGTGCCTTGAACATCAGTGGCATTTCAGGCCACAGCTGAAAGGGTTTCTGAGCTCTGCTTTCTTCTGCACTGCATTGTCCTGGGAAAAAAGGGACTGCATCAGTGGCTACTGACCATGGCAAGTGTGAAGACTTCACAGCTTTCCTGCATCCCTCTGATGTTTTGGCTCAAGATGAGCATTCCTGGTGTGAAAGCCACCACCAGCCCTAACCCACCACCAGCCCTGTCCCACCCCCAGCCCCGTCCCACCCCCAGCCCTGTCCCACCACACTGCATCCCCCTGGAGCCCAGGGGAGCGCTGCATTCTCTTCCCTTTGGCAGAAACCTCTCACAGGTGCCTGCCACACTTTTTTCCCCTTTCTCTCTCATTTTTCTCTTCTTTTGCTTGTTTTTCTCATCCCAGAGGTACCTTCAAAATCTCCCAACGTCAACTGGAATCAGCTCTAGCTTATGCCGCGGCTAATAAATTAGAAATGCCACATTCTCCCAAACTGCATTATTACCGTTTATAATTTTGATTGTTAATTTGCATACGAAAATTAGTCCTGTGACATGCGTGAATTTTATTTTATTCTTGAACTAATTATAAACAAGAATGCCACATTATTTACATAACTAATTATTGTTCCTTCTGTTCTCCCATTTTTGAATCACAGTCCCATTCTACATTGGTTAACGATGCAAATGAACAATCAGAGAACATTTCTAAAGTTTCTGAATTTGTTCTATTTGCATCAAATACAAATTCCTTTGAATGGGAGATAATATGCTTTTCCATTTTAATGGACGTAAATTAGGCTGATTTTAATTTATAGTTAATTTGAATGAATAATTCCTGTCTACCTGGGTATATTTTTTCAGAGGTCGATTGTAGATGTTTATTAACCAATAAATCTGCCTTTGGTGATAAACAAAGGAAAATTTTGCCCCCAAAAGAGGTTTTCTGCCTTCATTCTAAAGCTCGTCCCCTCGTTGTGCTTGCCCCCTGCCTGCTGCGGGGCTGCACCCACCGCGCTCCTGCAGCACTTTGCGGGACAGGGACCCGGTGGCAGCGTCGCCACCCGTTTGCTTTGCAGGCAGCAGCAGAGCCCCTCAAGCACAGGGCTCTTCTCATTTTTTCCCCCGTTTCTGCACACGCTGAGCAGGGCTGCCTTAGCGCCGCTAGCTCAGAAGGCGAAACAGCCCCTGTGTTCCTGGGGAAAGGCTCCCCTGCGGGGGGCACAGGCGCCGCGTTGTGCCCCCGGCGAGGGCAGCGCTCTGCCACGCTCCGCAGCGCTGCTCGCGGCCCACCCACCCCGCTGACACACGGAGAGCGGGCTGATTGGCTGTAATGGGATTAGGAACCTAGGATGTTAAGATCGGAATGAGGATTTAATAAACTCTAATGTGAACGTGGAAAAAAACAGCGCAGCTTCAAATGCCTCCCAGTGCCAGGAGGGAAGAGATGGCGGCGATTGGACCAGCAAACCGGGGTCGTTATTTCCAGGTCCTCTGGCAAGTTTTGGACACACGAGTCATACATAAAGGAGGCTGCGTTCAGTGAGGTGTTTGGGGCAGGGGCTGGAGCACCGAGGACATACAGCAGGCTCAGGGACAGGGAGGCCCCTTTGCTGCTTCCTCGGGCACAAAGTGTTGGGAGAGTGCACAGGCACCACAAAATCCTTGAAAATTTTGTACCAACAGAGCCAAGAGAGAAGCATCAGGAAGAGAAAACGCTCGAGTCCTCGCTCCTGGTGGGGTGTGGGGTATGGGGGCACAGCCCAGGGCCCCCCATGCCCCACAGCTCCTCCCAGCAAGGCCCCGCGCTCCCCGCAGGCAGGCCGGGCTGGCAGGGTGTTCCCGGGGCAGCTGGTACATAAAGCGTGTTCTAAAACAGTCTCTAAATAAATGTGTGTCTTAAAAAAATAACTCCAAAAACATATCTGTCTGATAATCATTAAATTGCCTCCCAAGGAGCCGTTATGTTCTATGTGGTAGAAAATATGAATTTTAAAATAGATCCTAAATACTGCTTTTATATGATAGAGCGTTACAGCTCACAAAGAGCCGTCACAGTCTAGCGGGTGGATAATGCACATCTTAAAAATCGTCTCTGTTCTCAGAGACTTGCAGGAGTGATAAATCTGGAGGCTTGGGCAGCCGCAGGCAGCAGCGGGGCATGAGGCCAGCCCGGGCCCTGAGCATCCCGAGGGCACTGGGGATGCTCCCACGGGGTCTGCCCCTGCACCCGGCGAGCTGGGGCTGAAGGAAACATGCCTGGTACCTGTGAGCCATGCAGAGCTGTGGTCGGGCTGCGCTCCTGCAGGTGCACATGCAGTTACCTGGGCATTTACTGCACTGATTCAAGGAAATGTCTAAGAACGCACGAACCAATAAGGAAGGTGCTGGAAGGTTGTCCTTGTCCCAGCAAGTTGTCACTGCTGGTTGTGAACTTCCTACCCAGGCACACAGGCCTGAGAGACAAATGGCATTTTATGGAGCTTTCCTTTTTTATTGTTTTGAGTATGATAGAGGTCCAGAACGAATCAGGAAGGAGGGGTCCGTACCAGCCTGGCTGCCCCTTGCCCACGCTCCCTGGACGGGCCCAGCTCTCACAAGCACCGTTTTCTTACTTCCTGCATTTAGAAGAAAACAAAATCCGATGGACAAAGTTTTTGTTCAGCACAAACACAGCTCTGACTTCTGCATGACAGGGGAATGAAGCTAGTCTATCGTTCCTTTTTAATATTCCAGGAACCCAGAATAATTTTTCCTGGATTTTTCAGGCTGGATTCAGCTCCCATTAAAGTCAATAATTAGATTTTCATCATCGGTAATTGGAACTGCTGCCCAGCCAGCTGAGCTGCTGTCCTCTGTAAGCTGTGCACATGGTTCGGACAGGCTGGGATATCTCAGCTGCTGGGGAAACAACCAGCACTAAGGCTTTCTTCAAACATTCCTGTATGGAAAATCCAAGAATATTAGCACGATGCAGCAGAGAGCTTCCCCCCATCCCAGAGGCGCCCATGGGCTGTGCCAGGCCCACGGCAGCACACGGGGCTGTGCCGTGCCAACCGCACCATCGGTGGGGTGGCCGCCTCGGCGTGCCCGGGGAGCTGCGGTGCTCGCCGTGGGCCGGGTGTCCCCCGGGGGCTGTGGGGAGCAGCGGCCGAGGCGGGGGGCGAGGGCTGTGAGCCCCTGCCCAGGCAGGAGGGGGGCTGCAGCCGCCTGCACGCCGCTGGTCGTGCCCGCCGCAGGGAGGCGAGAAGGGAAGAAGCTCGTTTAGCTGGAAATTTCAATCAAATTAGTGACCAGGAGCTAGTTTTTGGTTTTACTAATGCAATTAGGGAACCTAATTGTATTAATCACAATCATATTATATTGCCAATAATTAAATTCCCTTTGACACAATTGTTTACACTTCCATAGCTTATTAATTAGTCTAACATCGTTAGTCACTGACGTAACGGGGGCCCCAGAGCCGAGGCTGGCACGTCCCCCCCGCCCCGCAGTGTGCCGCGGGCACCCCCGGGACAGGCAGGCAGGACGGGCTGGTGGCACCACCCCTGCCGTGTTCGCCCTTCTCCCGGGGAGCCTCGCTGTCCCACTGCAAACCAACCCTCCCTCTCTCCCAGGTGGGCTCTTCAGCTCGTGTCTGCAGGAGGAAGCCCCCTGCTTTCGATTTCAGTCACCTTCTGCGTGCCCAGAGGTGATCCTCACGTCCCCCCCCGACTTTTCTTCTGGCTAACCAAGAGCAGCTTCCTCTGCCTTCCCTTCCAGCCCCCATCCTAGCTGTTCTTCAGAATATTCTTCATTGTGCTGTTGAATTCCTCTGCAGCAAAGAGTTGTTAAACAAAGAAGATATAAATACAAAAGGAGAGGAAGCTCAGCTGGATCTGATCCTGCTCCAGGAGGAACAGGTTGGGCACGTGAAGGCAGCGGGCCGTGAAGTAATAAAGTTCCTAATTCCTACGAAGGAAAAGAGGAAGGCGAGCAAAGTGAAAACGGCGGGCTTTTGAGAAGTAAATTCAGAGAACTAATGGGTATGGTATCCTTGGAAACAAAACTGACAGAAACACGTTAGGAGAAGAAGCCGGTTCCTTAAACAAATGACGTTAATACACGCAGACAAACCACTTCAAAATACAGGAATCTCAGATTCTTCGTGACTTCTGCAGAAAGTGCAGAAAAAGTAGAGGTTTGGCTGAACTGCTGTGGGTAGGTATAAAAGTCCGGCCCAGGTATGCCTGGCAAAGGCTGAGGCGAGGGGGGACACGGAGCGCGGAGGGGCTGTGAGGGACGAGCATCAGGCGGAGAGAGCGAGGAGACCAGGAGAAAGATTCATTCCCCCTTAAACAGAGATGGAGATCTGCCTTGGGCGAGACTGCTCAGCTTAATTACAGCTCCTACAAAAACACCAGAGGGGAAAAAAAAAAAAAAAAAAAAAAAAAGCAGCAGCTAGGAGATAAGAGGGAGATGCAGGAGAGTGGTGTGGATGTGTCAGAGCCTGACCTGCGCTGCCTTTAGCAGCAGCATCGCTCCCGCAGCACCGCTTTGTGATCACCGGGCTGCCTGCTGCTCCCGCTGCCTCCAGCTGATGAGTTCACAGTTTAAGGCGAGTGCTTTGCCATTACTGGTCCCTAAATGCAGGCGTTTGTGCTTTCTGCTATTATATTTCATCCTGTTTCTGTTACTCGGGTCAGAGAGGTCACACGGTGCTTCCTCCGTGATGAGCACTTCCACGAGATCTGAGCTGAAATGCCCCGGGTTCCTTTTTCCTTGGAGCTCATTTTCACTTTTTCAAAGTTTGCTCCCTCTTCATGTCTCTTTCCTTGGCTGGAGGTGTTTGTGGTGGCTCTCAGGAAGAGCTGGGATAAGCGGGGCTGCTCCGGCCGCCCTCTCCCCACGCTGCGAGGGCTGTGGAGGGGCTGGGGCGGGCGGCCCTGGGGGTGAGAGCTGCTGTCTGTTCCTCCCCGCAGTGAGCACCTTCTGAGTCTTCTGCTGTGCAAGGGGCTTTAGGAGAGCACCCCGACCATCGCCTGGGGCAGCTGGTGCAGGAACCATCTCACCCTTGCCTCGCCATGCCTGCCCTGGGAACTGCTGCCCCGCTGCACCTCGTGGGCCTTCCCCTTGCTCTGGCTTCCCGCAGCAGCTGCCTCGGCCAGAAGGGGCCAGCGCCTCCAGTTCCTCCAGTGCCTCCAGTGCCTCCCTCCCACTGTGGCTTTGGGCTCCTCGCTCTGCCTGGCTGCACCCTGTGGGGCTCTGGGGGTGATGTTCTGGAGAGGAGACAATAAAACATCCCCGTGGAAATGAGCAGCGGGGAGGAGACCCTGGGCACAGGGAGCCGGCCCTGAGTGTCCGAGCAGCGGGGCAGGAGCAGGCTGCACCCCGCAGGAATTCGGAGACGGGAGAGGTTTGCCAGCACCAGCCGGTGGCTGCATGGGGTGCTCAGCACAGCCTTGCAGCACAGTTAATCGTTAATTGGATATAACGTTCCCTCTGATAAGCCCTGTCAAGTTGTATCACCACTGCTGAACTGAATTCATCACTTGCGCGCTGCTCATGGAGTTGCTATTATTGTAATTATAATTACGTACTTCATATGCTCCTGCAGAATACCTCGCAGCTGCTAACTAATTAGCCCTCACATCCCCCTGCCCCTCCTCGGGCGCCCACCCCCGTGCTCCCCGGCCAGCCCCACGCTCCCACGGCGGGAGGGAAAGGGACGGGACGGGACGGGACGGGACGGGATGGGATGGGATGGGATGGGATGGGATGGGACGGGACAGGACAGGGCCCTTCCAAGCAGGGGCAGAGTGACGGCGGGGTTGCCCCACGCTGCAGGCGCTGGATGGATGGTGGAGGTCAGTAACCTGCAGGCAGTTTTCCAGTGGCACCCCTGCCCGCTCACCCCTTGGCACTAAACGCTCGCTGTTCCTCTGTGTAAAACACATTTTCCACGTGGGCGCTGCTGTGCTGGATCCTGCCCAGCCCCAGCCCTGGCTCCTGCTGGGGCCAACTTGGGTTTTGCTTGTGATCAGGCGCTGCGATTTCAGACTGGGAACTTTCAATAACGGTGCGCAGAGGAATGCCTGCGAGGCTAAATTGCTTAATTTGCATTGTCTTGGAATATTTTTGCATATAATAAAGAGCTGTATTTTTGCTTTGCCCTTTTCCCCCTGCTACCCCTCCGCATCCCTTCCATGAGGAAGTGGAGGTGCAAAGCCCCACAGCCTGGATTAACCACACACCGTGGCTGAGCAGAGGAGAGCTGCCTCATCTCTGGAGGTGGAGCT
This sequence comes from Oxyura jamaicensis, assembly GCF_011077185.1. Lineage (NCBI taxonomy): Eukaryota > Metazoa > Chordata > Aves > Anseriformes > Anatidae > Oxyura > Oxyura jamaicensis. The sequence continues at coordinate 888,725 of NC_048907.1, forward strand.
GGCCCCAGGAATGGGGTCACTGGAAGCCGGTGGCTCGCGTTGCTGGTGCTCCCCCCGTCCCCGTCACAGCAGCCCCTGCCTCGTACCCCCATCACTCTGTGTCCATGGTGCCACGAGCCCCCAGCTCCCAGCACCGTGCCTGTATGCCCAGAGGTGGGGAATGCCGACCCCTCTGCCAGGGAGACCGAGGCGAGGGTGGGCGGCGTGGGATGCCTCCGGGATGCATCATTTTTCTAAGAGCAAATTCAGCTTTTTCAGACTATAACAAATGTCTGCTAGTCTGCATGTGCGTGCTCGCTGCTTAGCCTTCCCGTGCTCCCTGGCTGGAGCTGCTCGCACTAAACGCGGCCAAGCCCTGCTTACTATGCATCCGTAATGAGGGCGCAGAGTTGATGGATGCTTGCTGAGCCGTCCTTCCCCCAAACGGAGGCCACAGGGAAAACAGAGCAAAGTAGGAGGAAAATCTGCTGGAATCTAATTGTGGAGGCGGGGGAGATACAAAGAGGCAAGAATTGATAGCTGTCTGGTCTGCTGCACCTTTGAGGAATCATTAACATCTGATTAATTAGTTAAGGTCTGCTTTGAAAATGTAAAGCGCTGTACTTATGCAAAGTATAAATGGGATGATCCAGCTAGCTGCAATGGTACTCGAGATAATGAGAGGCACTTTAGAGGAGAGGCGGGTAAGAGGGAAGGAAGGGATGCAAGTTAAAAGCCTAGCAGTGAACCAGGGAAATCCAGCCTGGGCTTTGGGCCGGGCAGCACGAGGGGGCTCGGGACCAGGGGGTGTTACCGGGGGGCTGCAGAGATGTGCAAGGTGCCACAGACACGGCGTGGCCCCGTGCCAGAGCTCAGAAGCACGGTGCTGGCTGTCCAGGCGATGCTCTGTCAGCACTGCTGCACTTAAAAGGTTGCCAACTGTCTGGTAGGGCAGTGGTGATGCTGCCACTGTTCCTGCGTGGGAGCGGCTGGTGGCTGCACCATGTCCTGATGGAGGCTGGCACCCTCTGTGCACCTCTGGCAGGACTCCCTTGTGACAAGAAAAGCTTCTCCCCAGGGAGATGCCGCCCTGCGCCCGTCTGTCCGCCCGTGTTCAGGTGGGACGGTGTGACCGGAGCGCCTCTGGCCAGCGCGGTAACCAGCGCCTATGCTATTAACTGGTTAACGCACTGAAATGCATTTTAATAAACTCTATTTAATGGCCATACATTAATTGTCTGATTAATTCTAATAAATCCTTATTTGAGATGCTTAATTTAGAGTGTGACTGATCGTGCTGTCACGGATGGATTATATAATTGTTGTCTGGGACGAGATGCTTGGGGAGATACCGGACGCAGGCAGGGACCTGGGGACGTCTCCGTGAGCTGGGCAGTGCCGGGGGCAAGGGGCTGCCCGCACGGCTGCTCTGCGGGCAGAGCATCTCTGCCTAAAGGCCTGCAAAGGCGCCAGGCCAGGTGGATTTGGTACTAATTTACTTAAAATGGGAGGTGATATCATTTAGAAACCGCTAGCTGTACTACTGAATTTGTTGCTCGCTCCCTGAGGAGCGAGGGGACAAGCAAAGGTTACCTGGTGTTTACACTTTGTGACATTTCTATGAATAGCTGTTAAAGACCAATTTTCTCTCTTGCTGGTGGCTGCAGAAATGCCAGCTGAGCTGCGCGAGGGAGCTGCGCCCGGCCCCGGCCATCTCAGGCTGGGGGCACCCGGGGGACCCCAGACCCGTGCCCAAGGGGGTCCCCAGGCCAGCACCCCCGGAGCTCTCAGGGGGGCAGGCTGGGGCGCAGCCCTCCCGCACCCCCCAGTTCTCGTCCGTGCTGGGGAAGGGACAGGAGCCGTGGCCAGGCAGGGACAGGGTGAGGGAGGTCGGGATCTCGCTTTGCGGTCGATAAAACCCCGTGGGTTTGGCTCCCAGGGATGTTTCATTTCAGGCATTTCAAAACATTGCCTTCCCGTGCTGACCTCTGTTTACATACTTTTACTGTAAATTGACTAAATATCAATATGGACTATTTCAAACAAAATCTGAAAGGCTTTGTTAAATGTCAAAACACAAGTGCTTTGACACCAAAGTGTTGATGTTTCAATGTTTTTAAGGCTCTTTTGGGGAAAAACAAAAAACTCGAGGCCAACCCTTCCCAGGAGCATCAGGACAAAACTCGTGGAGTTCAGTGGGAAATGCCTGACTCTCTGGTTTTGTGGCTGTCGCAGCTCTCCTGTTCCCTCTGGGCCCACCGCCCCCCCCCTGCAGGCACAGGGCTTTGCCCCCTGCCCTGCCACCACCCTCCTCCTCTGGGGCATTTCGAGTTTGCACCAAGCTGGGTGCACACAGCTGAGACCAGGGAAAGGCAATGCACATCACGTTTTTATTAGTCATTTTTTCTTCCTACAAATTCTGGTTTTCATTTTAGGGAAACCTCCAGCTTCTCAGTTTATTGTGGCCAAAGTGAATTTGTAACCATACAATTATCCTCCTGCTAAATTAATATATTAAAATGTTCAAACAATTGTTCCAGTAATTAAACAGACAGGTATTAGAGAAAATGAAGGCATTTTAGTCCTGCTCTCTGGAATGTGCTGACCTTTCCCCTTTCTTAGCTGCTTCTCAGACAGTGTGAAAATGATTGGATAATTGGATGGTTCATGTTCTTCTGAAATCACCGAAGCAAAAGAAGGATGGAATCGCCCCAAAGTTTGTACTGAACCATGCTGTGTGGCTTTGTTAATTAGACGTCTTTTCTTTTTTTTTTTTTTTTCCCTCCACCCGTTGTTAAAACTTAGAAATTATGGTCTGCAAAATCCGCCAAGGTTGCTCCCCAGCCCTGGCCAAGCCCCAGCCCCGCGCGCCCCCCCCCTGCTCGCAGCCTGCGTGGTGCCAGGACGCTGCCAGCCCCCGGAGAGGTGGGATGGGGCCGAAGTGCAGCACCGTGAGCCTGCAGGAGGGAGGAGAGGGGGGCTCCCCCGGGGGCTGCCGGGCTGGGCACCCCACTGTACTTTTCTTGCTGCGTCACGCAGGCACCCGTGGAGCTCTGGCCAGCTAGCCTTGCTCTGAGCAACCACAGATCTCTTAGCAAGGCATCTGGTCTTGATTTGAAAGCCTCAAGTGATGGGGAATCCAGCACATTCCTAGCTCAGACGTCTCCAGCTCAGCTAAACATCCTCTCTGTCTAAAGCACATCCCCTCTGAACTTCCCGGGCTGTAGCTCCCCCACTCCACACCGTGCCTCGCTCTGCGTGATGGAAGAGCTGCCTGAGAGCCACGGTCCCACCCCACGGAGGATCCCTTGTGTGCTTTTCCTGCACCGCCTGAATCCCTCACGGGGCCGGGAAGCCAAAGGGCGGCGGGCAGGAGAGCAGCCAAGCAGGACGGCAGTGCCCCGGGGTGACTTGTCTGGCTCAGCCCTGTGTCCCTGTGTCCCTGTGTCCCTGCTCGACCCTGTGTCCCTGTGCCTGCTCATCCCTATGCCCTGCCCTGGATCAGGAGGAGGGCACGGCGCTGCCCAAGGACGCAGGGCAGGGGCAGGTCCCGTGCCCCCCTTCCCTGGGGACCCCCCGCCCCAAGGATCACCCGTGCTGTGGGTGCCGCAGGTGCTGCAGAGCCCGGCAGTTATCAATATTCAGCAAATGGAGCAGGTGCTGGAAACGCCGGGCTGTTCTGGAGGAGCTCGCACGTCAGGAGGGTCAAGTGTCTGCTTTAGTTTCCATTTATCAGCTCTTATTTTCAGGGCCTTACAGTTTGGACAAACTAATATTAGCAGGGTTCATGGGGAGAGTATGCAATGCAGCGCTCAGGATATCATTCATCTCTCCCCACTGTCAGCCACCAGCTTACAGACAGGCATAAATAAAACTTTTATTGTCTTGCACCACCATAACGCACCAAAGCTGAGAAAAAAACTCGCAGCAGATAATTTATTCAGCAAATGTTATCCTTTCATTAGCTGCTCACAAGCCAGTTTTGACATCCGCCACTGGAGGCGTTCCTAAATAACACAGAGCTTCTCCCCCGGCCACCCCTGAGAGGCGAGCACTCTGCACGTCCACCTTCTGGAGCCCTGGGAAACTGGAGGGGCTTGTACCTGGCCTCTGAGTAGCTCACTCGTGGAGCTCGTGAATGCAGCACAGATTGTGAAATGCTAATTGCAGGTGCACATCTCTGAAGGGGACGGAAAATCCGGTTTCTGTGGTGGAGACTCCCAGAGATCTGTCCCTGGAGCACAGAGAAACAAATAAATAACTGGGAGAGAAGTCGGGAATTTGGGGCAGGGGGTGACACCGAGCAGCTGGAAGAGAACTCAGGACCGTGGATTGCTCCCCATCGCTCTGCACAATGCACACTCCTACACCCCATTCATCTACCCACCCACCCACCTATTTAGTGCTCTATTTTTTCAGAATCCATCCTTATTTTTTATCACCTTTCTTTTTTGTTCTATGGTATTTTAACAGATCCTATAAAGTTTAGAGAGAGAGTTGTGACCTTTTCCAATGTGCTACAATTAATTTTCACTTCAGACTTATAATGAACTACTATTATCCATCACATGCAGATCACTGCCTTATACTAATAAATCATGCCTCAGCGTATCACCAGCTGCACTAAAGGTTAGACAACCCATCCCCTTCGGAGCATCCAGATAAGCTCCCTGCATTTTTCTAAGTGCAGGCAGCTTATCGTCCACAGCAGCGTGTGGAATTGGAGCAGAAGGAGCGGCTCGGAGCAGCGAGCTGCAGCTCATCGCGCCGTAAAGCCGTGCCCGGGGGTCGGCTGTTGGTGTGCTTGTAACTGTGCTGCTTGCTGCTGCAGATAACTGCCGACCGACACCGAGCCGCGGTCCCAGCGGGGTCACCAGGGAAGTGGCGGGGGGGGGGATTGTGGTGGGCCCTCCTGCTGCCGCCCTGCCCCATCCCGGCCCCAGCAGCCCCCCGGCAGGACGAAGCCCCCCGCCGCACAGGGAAGCTCCGCGGGGCCCTTCCCACACCCACGAGGATCTCTCCTGCCTCGTGCAGCGCGGCAGGCTGAGGCACAAAGCCTGCGGTTCAAATGCAATGTGACACAGCCTAATGGAGTAAATACAGGTACAAGAGGCACTTAAGGTGCTCATAAACTATGTATTGTTTCCTTTTGGATTGCGCTGATGTTATTGCGGGTACTGTATGAAGTCTGAAATAGGATCGCAGCAGCTCCTCTGCTCCCTTTCCCGGCTCCTTTTACTGAGGGGAAATTACTTGGCTGACACGCTGCATCCCCATCTTTTAAATGTATTTATTGTTCTATAACATTTCATACACTTCATATGCGTTCGGGAGAGCAATTCAATATACCTGCCAGAAATGAGAGACGCATCGAGCACGCAGAAGCAAGGGGAAAGAGTTGAAGCCCAGCAAAGCTACAGAGCCCCGTGGTGCGAGGCAGGGCAGGGCACAGACCGGGGGTGTGGGGGGACCGTGCGTCCATCTCTGGGGATGAGGCACCCCCGTGCCCTGCACAGGGGTGCCAGCGGTGCCCCGCTGCGCTGCAGAGCCAAGCTCGTGCCCACCACCTTCACCTCTGCCGTGCCTGCGAGCGCTGCCCACAGCCTGCGCCGTGTGTCGCTCTGCCCTGAGAAATCCCCTCGGCCCCCATTGCACAGCCCCGTGCACTGGGCAGAGCTGCAGGGCCGGGCGGCCGCGGGCGGCGGGTCCGTTAGGTCACCTGCACACGGCAGGGACGGGGCAGGCAGGGAGCCTGGGGGGTAATTAATGGCATTGGTCGCCAGTAATAGCTCCTTCCTTCTCCACAAGGTGCAGGGCCCAGCACCAAGCCCTGCTCCGCTCCCATTAAAATTCAGCGACAAGCCCAGAAACAGCTTAAAGTATTGAAATAGAAATTGCTGGTGTAACAGGAGATTTAATGCTAAAATGTTTCAATAAAATAAACCTTTTAAAGCTCCCATTACTTCAGAATTGCCCTGCAGATCCTTGTTAACTTTCTAAATATAATACCGAGGAGCCTCACGTCCAGCAGCCGGAGTGCCAGGGACACTAATGAGCATAGTAGGGACACGGGGGCTGCGCGACCGCCGGCACGGGGAACCACTGCGAGCTCCTGGCTCTCGGCAGCGCACGGTGCCGCCGCTGGCACCACTGCTGGCAGGGCGGCTTCTGGCCACGACACCCCGTGGGGGCCCTGAGCACCAGCCCGGAGCAGGATCTGTCCCAGCCCCTCGCCCAGGCGGGACGCGGGGGTCCTGGTGCACGCGGGGGTCCCGGTGCCAGGGCGCTGCGGCAGCACGCCTCGCCTGGACGCCGTGCGCCTGGCGCCGAGTCCCCGCCGTGCACCTCTGTGCGGCACAACGTAGGCATCGCCTTAAAATACTCCTAAGCACACTGTTTAATTTGAATGAAATACACTAAATAGCATGGTGTCAGGTGTAATTATATGTTACCAGCAGTGTGCCAGAAGTAAGTTGCTAACACATTGGCATGGTTACTGTACACTTGGGTGAATTTCAAATACAGTTTTGTTAGTATTGGATCTAAGGGAAAGAAGCCAAGTCTGACTATTGAGGAAAACAAGTGGAAGTGCTGTAGACTCATTATTCATCTCTGCTCCTGTAGCTCTTGGATCGAATAACACGCTCCCCTTCCATTGTAACGGAGCCTGCTATCTCACCGGCTGCTCTTCCCTCTCCTGCTCCCCAGTGCCTCACTGAGGAGCGCGTGGGCACGGGGCGGCGCGGGCTGCGCAGGGATGCTGTGGTGCTCCGGGGCTGTCTCCTGCCAGCAGCGCGTGTGCTTGGGGTCTGGCTCCACGTGGCGTCACTGACTGCTGGGCTCCTCATGCACCAAAGCCCTGTCTTGCCATGAGCATTGTCCTGCAAGCATTGTCCTGCAAACATCATCCCTTGAGCGTTGTCCCACGAGCACCATCCCACAACAGCCATCCCACAAGCATCATCCCACGAGCATCGTCCCACTTCCTGGTGGCCCTGCCCTGGGAAATGCAGGTAAGAGCTGGCTGCCTGGGGCTGCCATTACAGCAGATCCCAGGGCCACGGGGGCAGAGGGGCCCCGCTCTGCCCAGTGCTGGAGGCAGCTGGGGCCGTGCCCCGTATCGTCTGTGCCTGCCCCGACCCCAGCAGGTGCCACTGGGCTCCCGGCTGGCGCACCCGCCACGCGGGCGAAGCGTCCGTCTGGCTGCTTACAGCAGGCACATTACCATGGAGCTGTGCCTCCATAAGTAAAATATTGATGAAGGCCCGAAGCTAGGAATGAAGTAGGCTGGCTGTATTTCCTTCCCATTTTTAATAGCTCGCTGCTTCATGCCAAGAAGACTAAAGTGTGTTATTTGGCTCTGGATGAAAATGATTTCAATTGGGTAGTGAGCCTGTCATTTGCATCCTGAATAAATAGGTTCTAACAAGAACAGATCTGTTTAATGGAGAGATTTGGGGAATTCAGGCTGAATCCTGCCTGAGTTAAGGTTCTGAGACAATAATTGGGATGAGCAGAATAAAGCTGAGAGCCCTTCATGGGACCAGACAGCATATGAGGTTTTAAGTAGAAATTGAACCGTACAACTCTGTCAGCGCATCTGGAGCTGGCAATGGGATGTTTATAGGCTTGGGAATTTGCGCTCCCTGCACAAATTGTCTATTGTGTATAATAAGCTGGCCTGACTTGTAATGAGCGTGGCCGGAAATTAAGAGGCGTCATTACACTTTGAGCAGCAAATTGCGGGACTCCCTGCTCAGGAACAGGCACTGCCTGGGCTGTCACCTGCACCGGGCTGGCAGGGCCGGCTGGGAGCCTGGCACGAAGGGGGCACTCGGGGGGCTCTGCGCTGCCCTGGGAGCGTGTCCCCATGCAGGAGCAGGGATCCTCCTCGGAGCAGCCTCCAGCCTCCCCGGCAGCCTCCGCTGTGCCCGGCCGATGCTTGGAGCCGGGTCTGCAGGGAGCAGGGCTGCGCTGCACGAACTACAGCTCCCACAAGGCACCGTGGCAGCAAATGCCTTCAGAATGCCTCCATTTTTGGCTAGAATATTTGAGCTCAGGAGAACCGTGCTTTTTAATTAAAAGTGAAGAATTTGGAGAGAAAAATGATGTTATTTGCAAACGAAGGAGTGGAAAACCTCTGTTAGAAGCCTACTGCTGTTACACTTTTAGGTGGATCTGAAATAAATCAAACGAATCTGCTCGAATTGTTGCAGATTCATGAGCTGGGATGGGCACAGGTGGGAAGAGGAAAGCCAGAGACTACCTCTAAGCCTGCTCTAAAGGGAAGTGGAGACGGACTGGCCGATGCCGATCCTGCTGGGCTCAGGGTGGGCTGGGGTGGCCGGGGTGCTGCCGCCGCTCGCTGGGCTCCCCCCCTCCCTGCTCAGCGCCACGGCACGCGGAACAGCTCCGGAGAGGCTGCGCTCTGCCCTGTCAATGTGTACTTGGGGAGTCCTTAATCCACGGGTCGCTGACGTGATAAACAATAATGTCTCTTTTGGAGCTGTTACGACTTATCATGTTAATGGGCACTTAGGGAGTCTTTAATTGGTGATTTGTGCATGCACTGTCACAAAATTTTAAAACACATTTACTGTCATTTCTGGTGTGGTGTAGAAGCACCAGTTCACTACACTGAGGGATGAGCACGCAGACCACCTGAAGGCACCCGGCCCAGCTGCACGGCGGCAGCTCTGGGCTCCACCTCGCAGGGAAAGGGCTGCTGCTGCCTTTAGGAAAACTCTGAGGGAGGCTCCCCTTGGTCCCACGGAAGCAGAGACCCTGTCTCTGAGGCCGTGTCCCGAGGACGGCAGAGCTGTGGGCTCACCCTCAAGAGCTGCTGGTGCTCATGGACAAGTACACACCATGGACACGGACACACCACGGACACGGACACACCACGGACACGGACACACCATGGACACGGACACGGACACACCATGGACACGGACACCCCACCCTGTGCCCCTCCAGGCCGGGTCTGCTTCGTGCCCCGTGCAGGGGCTCGGGGCCACCTGCCAGCAGGGCGCACAGGGACCGGTGCCGGCGCTCCTGGCTGGGGCGGTGAGCTCCAGCTCCAGGAGAAGCTGTAATTAACAGCACCTGCCCTTGCTGTCAAGTTCTTCTTCATTAGGAATAAAGCGTGTGTCAATGCATAATTAAAATTATGCATATTTTTAAGACAGTGCTTTCTAAATAGAGCCGCAGTCATCTGCAGCTATTAATCCAATCAGCCCGTTGCACTGGCAGCATTCAGGTGAGTTCATCTCTCACTCTCCCGGTCTCTATCTTTTTCCTAACTCTCCTCCCAACCTTGCTGGTAACAAGAGTGGATTGAGCAAGAGGACTTTAACTGATTAAGTTTCCATAGCAATGCTATTCATCACTGCTTTGCCATTTCCAGCTCCGTGTACGGATCACATTCTGCTCTCTGTTTATCCAAGGATTGACTGTGAGCAGCCTCAGCGCCACCGACCACACGGCACCGCGCGTCCCTGGCGCCGGGGGGCTTGGGAAGGGCAGGTGCAGCGCCCCGTAAACCATGCAAGGGCGAGCCAGATCCGGAACCAAAGAACAGCGACGGATGCTGCTCAGTGTCTGCCATCAGGCAATGACAGCCCGAAATTAATTAAGACCTAGAAGGGATCTGCACTGCTCTGCCCTCCCTGCATCTCCCCCCAGGAAGGGGTCGCGCAGGAACGCAGGAAAGCCAGCTCCCAGTGCCCGAGGGGGCCGTGGCACTGGTGTGACTGGTGCCACATGGGGCTGGGGCAGGGAGCAGGGCAGTGCAGCCCTGCTCGGCTGGGCACCGAGCGAGGGCCCGCAGCAGCTTGCCGTGCCGGGGCTGCGTCCCCACCATCCCCAAGCCCACGTGCTCAGCAGGGGGAGGCAAAGGGGGTGATGCTGCCAGGGTCTCGCCTGCAGCCATCCCCAGGGACACCCCCCTGTCCCCGTCCCACGGGGTGGGGAGGGAGGCTCAGAAAGCCAGGCATGGCTCCTCGCACATGTTGCTGCATTCATTGCCTGGAACAAGTGCCCAGCTGTATAGGATTAAAATTAACACAGGCTTTCCAGGGGAAGCTGAGCGTTGGTTATTGTTCTGCCAGTGTGAGCTTGTTCATATGAGCATCATCTGGCAGCTTGGGAGGGAAAGAGCATGATACAGTCTGAAAAATTCATTGAAATGTTGGGTTCCAGCCAGAGAGAAAACATCGCTGAATGGCAACATAAAAGGAAATTGTCCCATAACATTCAGAGAGCACTTCAGTATTTGTCCTCTTTATTTTAAAGCGTCGAGGATCTTTGGGAAACACTCTGGAATGGGACTTTTATAGATGGTCTAAATTAAACTTCACTTAATATTATAAGCAATAAATCCTCATTGTCAGGTTTTGTTTAGCGGGTATAAAAATGATTGGTAGGTGCTGTAGCTTTTTCCCGAGAATGGAAGATCAGTGTTTTTGCTGCACAGCTTTGTCCTCAGCGAGGGAGAGGCAGAGACCTCCCGCGAGCCCGGCACATCCCGCTGCGGCTCTGCGGTGCTGCCCAGCGCACCCAGTGTGCCCACGGCCCGGTGGGGACCTGGACAGGAACACGGTGCAGTGCTTAATTCATGGGGCCGGGCACCCCTGGGTAAAGGGGCGTGAGCCCAGTTTGTTTTTCCCCAGCATAATTTAATTTTTCACAACCGCTGCTCAGCCCGGCCAGCCAGCGCGGGGCCAGCTGGACGATCACTTGCTGTTTCTCCTTTTCCATGCTCCCTGCTAAATGTCATGGAAAACCACAGGCTCACAAACATTGGGTCCGGACGGTGGGAATCAGGCACCAAAAGGGAGGCCAAGAGCCTGATGGTGCGTGAGGGGCGGCCCCGAGTGCCCACACCCCTGTCTGCAGGACGGGCCGGATGCTCCCAAAGCCCGGGGACAGCAGCGCGCTCTCATGCGGTGCCAGGAGCGGCAGCCCTGGGCACAAGGTCACAAGGACTGCCCGTACTGCCCCACCTCATGGCTTTCACAAGATCTTGAGCGAATGCACCACGGACACGTACGGTGTCCTGCATTCAGCTGGTGCAAGGCAAGTACAATAAAAGAGAGCAGGGAAATACGAAATCCTTTGCCTTGCTTGGGCTTTCTGCAAGCTGTGGTTTTACTGGAATTAAGGAAATACATTAGGTCACTTTAATTATATGTATATATACAATTAAGTGTATTTCTGACAGTATCTTCAGGTTCAGCCATGTGTCCCTTGAGGTCACCTGTCTGGAATGCCCAAGTCCTTTGGCACCAGGGGGGACATCGCTCCTGCTCCGTGCTGCCCAGCAGTGTGCCAGCGTCTGCCCCATCCCGAGGTGCAGAGTTACAGCCTCGGCAGGCGTGGTGTGGCAGCACCATCCACTGCAGCTGGCACCCAGAAGAGAAGCGGGATCCTCTTTTTTTCTGGAGCCTGCATAGCAGGGTCTGCCAGCAGCCTTTAAAATGATAAAAACCAATTTAGTCCCATTTATGATGGACGAATAAGAGAAATCATATAGCAATTACTTACAGGAGATTTACCCCATTCTATGTATTTAGGCTGAGTGTGGCATTCCATTGCCGTCCCATCTGTGCTCCTGGGCCAAGCCTCCGCACTGGGGATGCAATTTCAGAAGAGATCTTTAGGTGCAAATTGATTTTGCTATGAATATTTATGCAGCACGCGAGGCTGTGCGTGTGCTAAAGGGGGAAATGTGGGGCTCGGCGTGGGATGCCGGAGCAGCCGCCTGCCCTCCTTTTGGCTGGAATAATAATTGGGATATTTATAATCTCCACATGGATGAGAAGGCTGCGGGGAGGGGATGCCGCCGACACGGCCGAGCTGGTGGTGGCGGCCGGGGTGGGACGCCCGGTGCTGGCGGGGCTCGCCCTGCGGCTGATTTGGAATGCGCACAGCATCCTTGCGCGGTGCATTCCCCTGCAAGAAACCCAGGAAAGACAAGAAAAATGAAGGCAGGCGCAATCTCATTTTCTGAGGGCTGCAAGTCAGCCAGGAAATGGCTATTATTCCATCGACACTGTCGGTATTAAGTTATTTCCTTCACTAAATACGAGAATGTTCATGAATATCTATTGAGTTCCAGGTACTGGCGTCTCCCAGCACTGCGGCTCACTGATTGTAGCTTTATATTCCTCCGACAACACACCTCAATCTCACATTGAAGTGAAAGACAATAGTATTTTAAATTGGTTAATAAATCTCTAGATTGATGCTCCTGGAAGGCCCAGGAACTTCATCTCTATTACACGAATAAAAGTGATAACATTTTAACCACTGAGGTGCTAGGAATTTGGGGAGCTCCTTCTCCGTGCCCTTCAGCGCGGGCAGGGAGCAAGCGGCCGGTGGGAACCCCACAGCCGCCGTCTTTGGGGGGCCCGCGCTTGGCGTTGGGAAAGGGCCCCCGGCCGGGCAGGACGGGTGATGGCGTGTCCCGGCCCCTCGCTCCCTGCTAAGCCTCCGCTGGGCCCATATAAGGAGTGGAAAATTCCCTTTTAACACGCAAAACGGCTCGGGCTCGGCTCGCCCATCGCCTCCTCGGCCCCGCTCCGAGCCGTGCTCGGTGCCGTGCCTGGAGCGGGGCCCCCGCGCCGCGCCCGGACCCGCCCGGTCCCCTCCGGTCCCGTCCAGACCCCTCCGGTCCTGCCCGGTCCCGTCCGGACCCCTCCGGTCCCGCCCGGTCCCCTCCGGTCCCGTCCAGACCCCTCCGGTCCTGCCCGGTCCCGCCCGGTCGCCTCCGGTCCCACCCGCCCCGTCCGGCCCCGGGCACCAGCGGGCGGCCGGCGGCAGGGGCGCGGGGCCGGGGACACCCGGGGGGGGCCCCCCGGCCCCCCGGGGGCCCCCCCCCCCCCCCCCCGCCGCCTGGTGCCGGCCACCGAGGCCCCGATAAAGGTGGATTTGAGGGGTCTGAGCCTCGGGGCTCGGGGCTCAGCTCCCCCCCGGCCGCCCCAGCGCATCCCGGCCGCATCCTGCCCGTGGCCCTGCCGGGTGGGGTCTGGGAGAAGGAGGGTCCTCTGACTTCCCTGATTTCTTATAAATTATCGGGAGATGAGAATATTTTAATATAAACCAGAGTATTTCGAGTACAAAGAGCTGTTCTGAAAGTGTATTGAATATTTTTTCACTGATGTTTAGTGTCGGTAAGATTCCTCGGGGAGTTTACAACAAGTGGAATACTTAAGGATATAGTGCCATAGGTTCTTTCAGTATTTTCTTTTCAAGGAAAGTAACCTCTGAATTATCTAGGAAGTACATGAACAACATGAAAGGAAGATTATGCACAGAAAGAAAAAAATATGCAGAGAATTCAATTATGCAAAAAAAGTGATGTGCTTTGCTTAATCCCCCAAACACATCTCCGCACTGTAGTCAAGACAGCAGCACTGAATGCATGCAGACAAGGTTTTCAGGTCACCCTCCTTGGCTCTGTCTGATCATCTCTTGTTACCACTGCTCCCGTATTGCAGGGTGCTTCACGCATTAGGACGGCAGGGTCCATTGATGTCCCCATGCCTCGCTGTCCCTGGGGCTGGGACCCAGCGGGGGAGGCCTGCGGTGGAGGGACCGGCTGTGGAAGCCCCCGTGGTGGCGGCAGTGGGACCGGGGGCGAGCAGTGGGCACGGGGCCATCCCCTAACCACCAGAGCCGCTCTGCTGCTCGGCGTGCCAGAGGCTGGGGCCGGCTGGGGCAGGGGGTGCGGAGCAGCCCCGATCGCAGATGTTGGGGACGTGCCCGGAGATGCTTCGGGTTACCTTTCTAACTACTCCTTCATCATTTTCTGCACACAGTCCCCAAACCCGTCATGGCCAGCTCGGCATATAAAGGCATTATTTACAAGGGACACCCTCCCGACACCCGCGCCCCGGGGGTGACAGTGACAGTGCCGTGCTTCCTTCATGTTGGCTTGGGCCCAGGCCACCGTGGGGTTTAGGGGCAGAGACACAATGGCAGGGTGGTGAAGCTGAGCTTTACAGAAGCACTGGAGCACATTGAGAGCCCATCTCCTACTGCCCCAAAGAGGGAATGGAACAATGTACTTGTCCAGTCTGAAACTGCCACTTGCAGCCCTGTGGTGGCCCTGCGCTGCGCTCCCCAGGAGCCTCCTGGGGCACCCGCTGCAGGCAGCCCCCTGCACCCACCCTGTGCTCCCCCCAGCCGTGCTCAGGATGGGCCACTGGGGTCTTGGTGGCAGCTGATGGTGCCCAGCACCGGGCAGCATCCTGAGCCACGCTGGGGGGGCTCCCCAGCAGCCGCACTGCAGAGCCTGTTTTGTGTTTGTTCCCGTGCTGGCGCCAAGCTTTCCAGTTAAACCCCCTTCCAGACCCTGCCGGGGTGCCTCCATCTCCTTGCCTTGGGGATTAGCAGAGAACAGGGCTGGGTTTTGCCCGGTTCACACAAGTCTCATGGTTTTGTCTCCATAGCACCCTGCGAGTCAGCAGGGGATCAGGAGATGATGAAAAAGGAGTTCTGTGCTGCTCTGCACACGAGGGGAAGAGGCGCTGGGAGAAGCACAGAACAAAAGTTCAAAAGGGACATTTCGGTCCACTTTTTAAATAATCTCTCTTCGTGCCTACAGTAGTGACCTTCTGTGCCTGTGCAAGCAGGAATGCAGTGCCACTACCCAAAATAGGAGCAGGTCTCAGAAATGTCACCGTGTGATGTCTCCAACTACAGAACACCTGACAAAAAGCAGAGCAAAGCGGGGAAGAAGAAATTTTCTCTTCCTGGTGGAGAGAGCCCTTCTGCTCCCTTCCTCTCTGAAGGGCTGTGATGTCTCACGGCTGCAGTCCCCAGAAGCACCCCAAAAAGCACCAGAGCCGCGTTGCTGCCGTGCTCGGGCTTTGCTCGTTTCCCCGCCTTGGGCACCGCCAGTGCTAAATGACTCTTTTGCAAATTAACGTTTGCCATCCCAACGTAACCGAGTTTTGATAAGGCAGGGATGCTATTTGTTTATTTATTTATTCATGGGCCCATTAGTTGATGCATTTGCATCGAGTCTTGGAAAAAAAAGTGTCTTCTCTGAATTGAATGACATGAATTATTTCGACCTAACTTACTAATTAAGACCTCATTAGCAGCCCAAATTTGTGATAGATCAGCAGTGGACTTGGCACAGTGGTTTAATTTAATGATTTCTTGCATTACTTTGTTAATCATCTTTAGTCTGATTTAATTCATGCCAATGTGACTGTCCTAATTTCTAATTAAGGCATTGATGGCAGGGACACCGCCATAGCATACGAATTTCAGCCGAGGATAACACAAAAGCAGTCCCCACGTCCCGCTCCTTGGCAGACGAGGGCTGTGAGGCCCCTGCCTCCCCGCACCCCGGCTCTGCACCTCCGGCTCCCAGCGGCCGGAGCATCCTCCGGGAGCCACAGCCCCGCACTGAATTCACCCTTCTCCAGGGCACGGCAGAAGCGTGAGCCCATTCCTAGGGCTCAGGGAGTCTCCGTGCTGGGCACACCTAAAAATCCAGGATTTCTCCTAGCAGACCCCAAACCTCAGCTGATCTCAGGCCCCTCGGCAGAGCTCTGCAAAGCCGTGCATCGTGCGCACAGGGCGCCGCTGGCCACGGCTCGCTGCCCCGGCATGCAGGCGATGGGCTGGCGCTGGAGCCGGGGGAGCAGGGAGCAGTGCCCGCCCGTCCCGGGGGGCTCAGCCACCACCCCAGCCCCAGCCCCAGCCCCAGCCCCAGCCCCAGCCCCAGCCGCAGGGCAGCTCCTTGCCCTGTGCCCCGTTCTGCTCGCTCCGGCTGCACCAGCCCCCACCTCAGAAAATCGGAGACTTTGCGGGACGGCACATCTGCTAATTCAAAACATTTATGCTAGTCGATATAAATTTATTTAGTGCAATAAATGATATAATTGAATTTTTATTTCCTTAATATATTTCACCGAAATAACTAATATTTTGAGTATCCCTGGCCTACAGATGTCTTTCATAGGAACGCATTTCCTGTAATATTACTCTTGTATAAAACTGACATTTAAATGGTTTAATAAATGAGCAGTTGTTTGACTTGTTTCAGTTTCAATACATTCTGGTGTATTAATAAAATATATTCCAAAAGGAAGCTCGATAGACCATGCTATAAAAACTCGTGATTTATTAGAGATACATTTGCTATTAGTTGGGACAGATACTCAAAATGTCATTAAGGTTAAAATAATAATCAATCAAACTAATTAGACCCTATTTTTCATATGCAAATATAATTAAGCATACATTTCTCAATAACTTTAAAGAGAATTATTGAAGCTGCACAAAGTGTGCTGAGTCCTTACTTGAGCTAATGAAATGACAGCGTCTCCGCTTGCATATGCAAACAAAATTGATTAGCTACTTTGCGCTGCGCCTGATACCTCCGGGAGCAGCCGGGACGCCGGTGGGGACTGCGGGGGGGGGCGGCGTGTGCAGCCGTGGGGGCACCCAGCTGCCCCCCCCCCACCCCCTCGTTGGGGCCGGGGTTCTGCCGGGCTCCGGGGATGCCCGGAGGGGTCCTGGGCCTGGCCGCAGCGCCCAGCTCACGGCGCTGCTGCCCCGACGGAGCCGCTCGCAGCTCCGGCTTGCCGCTGCTCGCTGATGTTTTCCCTGGCAAATCATTCCGACTGCTTATTTCAAGGGAAAAATACCATTTTGCTATGAGAAGGGTTAATAAGAGATGTTTATTTATGAACTCGGCATATTACTGTTGCATAATTTGAATACAGTGCCTATGAGCTTTTTTTATTGCATGCTATAATTTCATTTTTAAAGCTTTCCCTATGCCATACTTTAAAAATGATATCGCAAACAAGAAATAAATTCTGTTTTGCAGCTGTGCTAACTATATTTACCCATGGGATACACTATTTTGTCCTTGACATAAATCCCTTGGGATCTCACTCAGAATTACTTTGGCACGCCACATTCACTACATCAGGGTATTGTACACCAAGTCTATCACGGGGGCTCTGGCTGAGCCGCGGAACCGCTGCGGAGAGAAAGAGGCACTTGTTTAGCATATTACCATGAAAATCAGTCAACTTGCACATTAGCGATTGTCAAGAAATCCCAGCAAGTGAAATAAGGGCAGTAACTGCGGATGCAAGCCCTCGGCAGCCCCAGGCGGGGCCGGATGCCTGCTCCTGCTCGTGGAGCAATCCAGCCACGTGGCGCCGCCGGCACCGACAGCGCCTGTCCCGGTGCCCAGCCCGTGGTCGTGGCACCGGCCTCTCTCCTCTTGGCTTTCCGAGGCTGCCTTGGAACATCCTGGGAGGATTTTCAAAGCAGCCGTGGGGTATCTCACTGCTGCTTTCTGTGTCGTGCGTTTGTGACATTTTTTCCAGAATTTCAGCATTGCGACGCTTTCGCCGTGTTTTTGTGCAGGCAGGTGGCCCCGACCGGGTGTCTGCAGCCCCGCGAGTCCAGCAGGAACCTGGGCACAGCGACCGGGAGCTCGGCTCCTCCACCACCCACATTGGTTTGGCCACCTTTGAGCACAGATCCTGCTTTTAATTGGGGGCCTCATTTTATGCAGGTGTCAGGCTCCAGGACATCAGATTTAACGAAATTCAGCTTCCCCACTCAAACGTGCAGGCAGAAGCACAGGAGCTGCCATGAAAGAGGGTCTGTGCCTCTTGCACATGGTGGGAGGAGGTAGTGGATATGACACTGTCAGCATCTCTCGGGGGACAAGCATATTTTTGTCGATCATGTAGCATCAGGTTCTCGTGTCACTGCATTACGGAGCTTGATGGCACTTAATACACCATGACAAGGTGTAACATCAGAAATGGAACACAAAATGAGATCAAACGGCACTGCGGTCCCCAGAGGGCCCGATCAAATCCAAGGTATGGAAATTTGAAGGGAAAAAATGCAAACTCTCCCCCCCCAGACTCCTCCCGAATGCCATTATTCCGGGCAGCCAGCAGCCTGCCTGGCTTCCTCTGCGGGAAGGAGGGCTCGGGGCGAGCGTCCCCGTGGTGCAGGGTGGCCGTCCCCTCGTCCCCACCTGCCACAGGACCTGCGGAGCCTCCCTGGCCCTGGCCACACGTCAGGGTCCTCGTGGGGACATCACCACGGGACAGAGGCCCCACAGACCCGTGCTCACCCCGTGCCCATGCCCCCGGGGTCTCCTCACGGCGATGCTCGTGCCCTCGGCACGCAGCAGGGAGCTGCCGGCAGTGCCAGCCTCGCCACTTCAGCATCCACGGGGGGTGCGAGGCTGCTCGGCAGCTAAGTGCCCCCCTCGCTCATATCCTTGCAAACACAGCCACAGAGGAGGCAGAGCAACAGGCTTCCTGCAAGGGGCACGCAGCGATAACCGCCCTGGGAGCGCTTCGCTGGTAACACAAACCGCCAGCACCGGGCAGAGCCGGCAGTGATAAATAACACAAGGGGCAAAGGGTGGTGTGGGGGGGCTGGGGGAGAAGGGAGGAAACCACCAAACCCACCACCCGGCCCCTACCACCCCCAAGTCGCCCACCCACCACCCACCCCCTGAACCCACCAGACCCACCACCGACCCCCGAACAACCCCCATGTCGCCCACCCACCACCCATCCCCTGCAGCTGGGGGGGGCAGCGCCATGCAGGGGGTGAGCGGAGCTGGTGGGCCTCCACTGGGGCTGCGTCCCTGGGGGTGGGAGCTGCAGGGGGAAGAAGCTTCCTGGGGGGACCCTGGTGGCCAGTTCCTGATTGTGTCAGCAGGTTCCTTTGGGAAACCCGGTTAAGGACAGAGCACTGTGGGGAAAAAAAAGGAATTTTCACCTATCTCAGCAATTTTGAAAAAAGCCATTTTTCAACAACGAAAAACTCTTTAACTTTTCATTTGGAAAATGTTAACCAGATGTTCCCAAATCGCACGTCATGGAAAGAATGAATGAGATCCCCAGGTTGGGACTAGCCCCGTGCCCCCAAGGAGAGGCTCTGCAGCTCTGCGGGGGTGTTCACCAGAACCAAAGGTGGGCACGCTTTGAGGCCACCGCTGGTGGAAGAGTTAGTGCCCAGAGCCCCGGGGGCACTGCAGAAGCCGCAGTGTGGCGGGGGTGTAATTGCAAGCACGCGCTGGCCACCACAGCCACGCCGTGCCACCTCCCGCTGTCCCCACGTGTCGGGGCACCGCGCCGTGCCGGGGATGCTGGTGCCTGGGCCAGGAGGGAGCTGAGCAGCCCCGGCACCCCTCGGCACGGCTCCAGCCACGGCTCCAAATCTCTGCCGGCACCTGGCTGCTCCCCTGCCCTGCTGGAGCTGGGCTGGCAGCACCGGCACCCGGAGCCGAGCACCCGGAGAGCCTGAGCCCGAACCAGGGCTGAGCCGAAGGCTCCGGAGCTCTCGGCTGAGATTAAAGGCAGGTGATGGGGTTGTGTCCTGCGGACGGTGATTGCCCCTGCAGACCCGTCTGTGCTGACAAGAAAAAAAAATTGCACGCGTAGGCACCCGCACACGGATGTGTGCCCGAAAGAGCCGGGGGCTGTGTGGAAGCTGTGGCAGCAGCTCCTGCGCCGGGGGTGGGCAGGAGCCAGTTAGTGCCAATTATGCAGCAAGCCCCAGAGCGTCTTCGCTGTTACACTCTTGTCTCTTGTATATTTTTTTTAGTGGCAAAAACTAGATCCAATCAGAACAAAAGGCCAAGGCAGCATCTAAACAACAGCCAGCACTCCGCGAGGAGGGCTAATAACTGTGTGCAGGGATCCTGGCGCTGGTTAAATGAGGAGTTTTCAGCCTCTGGCTTCACCCAGGGCCATGAAGATCAGCAAATCACTAATAGGGCTGAACCTCCGCGAGTGGCTGGAGGGAGAAAACCTGTCAGAGGCTGCTCCTGCGCTGCGCCCGCTCCCAGCAGCTTCCCGGGATCCCCCAAACTGATAGCCCTGTAATGACAGCAGCAAGGACCAGGAGGCTGTGCTGTTAATTAGCTGAGATACAAACCGGGCTGGGAGACTTTTCAGCACTGCAAGGTTAATACCGCAATTAACAGGCTTCGTCTATTTATTATGAATAATAATCATATTTGGCTTTTCTTCGGATGCCTCAATCTGTCTGGCTCTCCACCCCTCCATGTTTGCACCATCTCTCCCTTTCCTCGGACTATCCGGGTTCATCACTCTTGTAGCAGAGCCGTGCCTTGCAGAGCACTTCGTTAGCACAAATGGATTATGATGTTGCATCTGATGAATAGTATCTGTAACAGCTGCCAAGGGTAACGCACCAACAGGAGCAATTAACACAGCCTCCGAATGGGAAGATAGCCCTGGATCACCAAGGCAAAGCTCTCCCCGCGCCCCGCAGCGAGTCCTTCCCGCTGCGCAGGAGGTATCAAAGCCAGGAGATTTGCAGGGTCAAGTGGTCCCCGTCCCCGACCTCCTGCTGGGGGGTCCTGCCCAGACCCCAGGCGTTTGCTGGGGCACAGGCACGGGGAAGTGGCTCCTGGCCCTGTGCCCTGTGCCCTGCCGGCTGCCTGCCTGGCCTCCAGGCACCTCTGCCTCCAACACCAAGTTTGCCATATTTATGTGTATTTATGAGGGTTTTGTGTGCTCCTACAAACAGATGTTATGTATATGTATCTGCTGAGTGTCTGAGGAGACCACACAGGCTCTACGCAGAGCTTCTTTGGTGCCTTCAGTTTGGAAGTGAAGCAATCGGAGCAGAGCATCTGAGCAAAGGGCCGCGGGCACAACCTGCCCACTCAATGCCCCGTCCTTCCCCGGCACTCCGGGGCTCATTTCTGGCAGGAGCCAGCACCCCCCTGCTCCCAGCACGCAGGAGGACAGCAGCGGGGCTCGGGGCACGGCGGCAGCCTGGGGACCTGCAGCAGCTCACAGCGGCCGGCTGCCTTCCCGTGGCTGCCCTCCCTCCAGGTGGGACGCCTGCGAGACAAATGCCTGCCGGGGCGGCCTTCAGTGGTCATGTGTCTCCATTTCATCCCTAATATACACAATTAATAAACTTAATTACATGCTACATCGTGGCGGCTGAAAAATGAGTGCAATCCTTTCTCCTACAGCTTTGCACCCGGCCTGGCTGAGGACACAGCCACCACCGCCCCTCTTCCAGCCCTGGCACTGCTGAGCCCAGCGTCCTGCCTTGCCTTTCCCGGGGGGCTCACGAGGCGATGCCCGTCCTCGCACGGCTGTGGCAGTGGTGCTGGGTCCCAGGGGTCCCGCATGCGCCCACCCCCGTGGCCAAACCGTGGTGGGGTATATGAGAGGCAAAGCCCGGCTGCGTGTGGCACGAGCGCTGAGCCTGGAGCTGGCACGGCAGAGCTCTTCCCCCTCCTTACACCATGCCCTGTGTTTGGAAACCCTCCCCGGGGCATGGAAATGGGGGCACCTGCTCTGCGGGGCCGTGCCAGGCAGGAGAGCTGCGGGAGCTGCCGCTGCTGCCCCCGGGTACGCACGGCCGTGCCACTTGCCGCTGGCCCAGCACGAGGCAGGTCGGGACACCACGTGCAGGGACCTCCATCGGCCCCCACCTCTGGTTCCTCCTCCGGGGGAGAAGGAGTTAACAGCTCCCTCCGCTGCCGCAGCACTGAAGTTCATTACTTGTGCTAATTGCTTTGAAGTCAGTGATTCGGCAGCTAATGGAAAATGTATCTCTGGGTAATAGATTAATTGGCCTCTGCTGCCCAGCGTGCAACAGGGTTTGGGGAAGGGGCTCGGCTGCGGCTGTCCCTGTGCTGGGACCTGGCGTCCTGAGCTGCTCAGCACCCACAGCCCACTGGTGGCAGGGCACGGGGCGAGCCCTGGGCTGCGGGAGGGACACGGCCACGGCGCAGGGCGGCAGCCGGGGGGCAGGCTTTGGCTCCTGCCCCGTGACAAACTCCTTCCTTTGGTTTTCAAGCTATTAATGTGGGTATGTGTGGAAATAATTTAAAGGCAGCCGTATAAGAGACACCACCGGTGCCACCAGAGAAGCTTTACTTTCCTTATAATGGATGTGGCCATAAGTACTTTGCAACCATATGGTAATTATGTTTAATAAAAGACATTTCCTGTAATTAAACAGTTTTATTAAGGCATTATTAGCCCTTTAAGTTGAAAAATAGCTGAACAGAGGTGTAATAAGGTGCTAGCATCTGTATTTGGTGCACAGATGGATGGGGAGCTCCCATCCTTGTGTCGATGCCCAGTCCCAGGGCCGTGACCACGCGGCGAGGCGCAGGGGGAGCGGTGGCACCGGCCACCTCATGTGCCCAGCGTGCCAGCCCCGGCCTGGCAGGGAGCCACTGCTGCTCCGGCACCGGGCACAGCACCGGGCAAGTCTGCACCCTCACCTCCGTGTCACGTTAATCCCAAAGCCAGCAAACTCTCGGTGCGAATAAAGATGGAAGGTGCCCAGTTCCTGGGGTGCTCCCCCCTTTGGGGCTCCCTGCCGGCTGGCCGGTGGGATGGGCAGCCTGCCCCCCCCCCCGTCCCTGCACACCCCAGGGCGGTGCCACTGTGCTCCGGCAGGAACGTGGCCGTGCTGCCACGCAGCTGCCTCCCGCTCCCCTTCCTCGATGCTGATTTGAATAATTCAGTGTGGCCTCGTCTCGGGGGCACCGTTGTCTTCAGCGAAGGCAAATCAGCAGCCTGGACAGCCTGTTAAGAGGGCCCCAGCCTGCTGCCTTTTTCTGTAAATCAGGATTAATGAGACGGTGGAGGAAACCCAAAGCCCAGCGCTGCTCTGCTGGCAGCTCGCTCCGCACAGCCGCCGGGCTCCGCAGCGCCTGCTGCCTTCGTGTCCGCAGGCGGTCGCAGCAGCAGCCGGCGGCACGCGGGCATCGGGCTCCGCGCCACCCGCCCGGTGACAAGCCCGGTCCCCGTCCTCCCGGGCAGCAGCGTGGCCGTGCACCGAGCCCTGCCTGCAGCACCGCAGCTCCGTGGCACCGCGCTCGCTGCGCCTTTCGGTGCGGTTTGTAGCGGAGCATGCAGGCTGGTGCAGGGGAAGAGGCCGGGCAGCCTCGGCACAAGAGGATTTGGCCCCACCGTGGTGCCCAGAGGCTGCGCCGTGCCCTCTGTGCAGCCACCAGCGATCCCCCTGCTGTTTCCAGCTCAGCTGCATTCCAGCTGCCATGTGGTGCCGAGGATCTCCTTCGGCTCACACCCTGCACCCATTCAGGCTGCCCTTCCTCCACCCTGCCAGCACTCCTCTTCCTCTCTGCCCTGGGACAAGGAGTGGGACAAGAGCAGGGTAAGGAGACGCTGCGGGATTGCTGCCCACTTCTGGCCATGCTGCTGCCTGGAGTGGGCTGGGGGTCCTGCAGCGCAGGCATCCCCTGCAGAGTGGCTCTGTGACAGTCCCCACCAGCTCTGGAGAACAGGAGCCACGGCCAGAAGCCACCCGCCTGTGAAGGCACTGACCAAAGAAGAGAGGCGTGACGCTGTTGGTAGCTTTTTTTTCTCCATCTGAATTTGTGCGGCCTGTCCTCTAATCATTTGTACGTTATCCATCATCCCCTGTCTCCCTATCCCTGCTGTCGCACAGCTCCAGGCAATCTATCTTACAGTTAAAAAATTGTCTCTCTTACACAGGGGCTTTCAAACAAGACAAATAGAAAGAATAAGATCTGGTATTGAGATGCTGTGTACAGGGTGTGATACATAAAGCGGTGGGTAAAAGATCCCAGCTGATTGTCAGGAGCAGATCTACGGCGCTGTCAGGCACGGCGTGTCCCTGCGGAGGGCACGAGCAGGAGCCAGCCCAGCTGAGCGGCTCTGAGCCCCCGTGCCCGTCCCCGTCCCTGTCCCCAGCCCAGGCTTGGCAGGGTAATAACTGCGGGTTTCTGGTGCTGGGGCAGAAACACACCTGGTCCGTGTCACGCTGCTGCTGCAAGGGCTGAGCACTGCCTTGTGGCATCCCTCGTCCTTCGGTGACAAGGCCACCTCGGTGCTCCTGCCCCTTCCCACCCCGCTCGTCCCTTGGCACGGCTGCACCAGCAGCGAGCTGCACCAGTGCCTGGGCGGGAGCCCCCGGAGCTGCCCTGGGGCATCAGCATGCCTCTACACAGCTCGATGGGCTGCAGCCTCGTTACGAGGCCACAGACATGCCGTGGAGGATGCGAGGGGTGCTGCTGGTGGCTGCCCCCTGCCACAGGAGCCCAGGGTTTGCCGCAGCCAGAGGAAGAGCTGCCCCCAGCGCCGCTTTTCTCGGCTGGGCGCGGTGAGGTGCGCCCTGCTGCTGCCAGGGGCTGCCGTGCACCCGGCTCCCTGCGGACTTCCTGCTGAAGCGCACCTACCTCTGGGGCAGGGCAGAGAAACACGTGCTTAAAGCCTAAAGCCACCGGTGCCTGAGCATACTCAAGGGCTGAGGGGTGAGCACGAAATGTCCCTCTGCGGGTCGGTCCCTCTGTGCGGAGCAGCCGGGGCCGGCAGAGCCGCGGGAGCCGGGGACGCTGCGGCTCTGCGGCAGTGCAGAACCTCGCCATGCCTTCCTGCCTAATGAGACAAAATAAATTTACGTGGTGTTGGATTCCCCCCCCTCGCACTAAAGCAAAGGCAGTTTTCCGCTAGTTTAGACAACCTCCGCTCTCGCCTGAGCCGCGAAGCTCGCAAGCTGCCTGCATTTTTATGAGCTGACTTGTTATACGCAGTGGAAGTATGCAAAATATGTCAAGCCCAAGCAGAGATTTGAATCGAAATGACTCTAATTACTTGTAATAATTTTTGCATTCCTACATAAAACAATGTTAAAAAAAATCCATTACAATAGTTAAAAGACAAATCATTTAGCAAGGCCCTTACTTTATTGCTTTATTAGACAATTTACTTTGCAACATTTTGAGCATTCGATTGGGTGATCGCCCAGAGCTATTCCACTGGAAGCTGCCTTAACAGAGAGTTCATCCGCCGCCGTTAGCCAGAAAGCCTGACGCTGTCACTGGACCAATTGGGTTGTCAAATCAGCCACCATGCCCCATCATCAGCTTGGCTCCAAGCTGGTAGGAAAGCTGGTTCCTCTCCCTCATCCAACTTCTGTCTTCGTCCCGACCACCAGCCCCCCTTAGTGCCTGGTCTCGCAGAGCCGCTGGTGCTGCTCTCCCCTGCACCTCGTCTGCCAAGGAGAGCAGCACCAGAGAAACTTGCTGTGAGCATCTGCGAGCACCGCGAGCCGGGACGGGTGGGCCAGCAGCAGGACAGAGGTGTCACCGCGGTACCAACCTCGGCAGAGACAGCGGAACCTTCTGGAGCAGGGTGTGGGAAGGGCTCACACAGTGGCGGGTAACGGAGCAGGCGTTGGATCCAGGCACTTGTGGCAATCCTGCAGGTGTCTCCGCATTCAGAGGAACTCTAAAACAACAAGAATTTACATAAATATGAATTACACGTCTCTTTTCCTTATGCATTTACTTTCTCAGTAACGGGCAAAGCCCATTAGTAGAGTCGGGTTTCCTTGCTGTTTGACTTTGCTGTGATGGTTTTGGTGCTCAGGGCCTGGCGAGCAGCTGCACGCTGCCCACGGTGCGATGCCCGCGTGCGTGCAATGCATTGCACGTGTGACCCTTGGGTCGGTGCCCCTGCAGCTGGGCGCTGCCGCCCACCACATCACACCTTGCTCTGCGTGCTCTCATCTGATTTAGGACCAGTCCCCAGAGCTGCAGGACAGGACACGGGGCTGCTCCTTGCACAGGGCCAGCTGCTGCTCGTTATAAAATAATTATGGTAAGATGTGGCACAAACTGCATCAGCAAGCTCACGGGAAATTCCCCTCTGAAGAGAGGGCGTGCGATTCCCTGGGTGGTTTTGGACCGGGAGAGGTGCTGCGCCCTGAGCCTCCCTGGCACAGGAGCACCACAGCCCGCGGCACCGCGGCACCAGCAGCCGGCAGAGCCTTGGCAGGGCACTGTGGCCACGCAGCCCTGCTGCCCTTGGGCAGCCACGGGACCCGGGCAGTGGGCTGTGTGCTGCGCCCTGCCTCGGGGAGAGTCGGCAGCACGGTGAGATCCTGCACGCTGGCGTCCGCCCCGTGCCCAAAGCAAGGGGCAGGGCACAGGGAGCAGGGGATGCGCACAGAGCTCGCAGAGCCCCAGGGCAGAATTAATCTTTATCCCCGCAAATCAACATGCATTTATGCCAACCTCTGTCTTATTCACGAATTGCACAGGACAGATGCTAATGACTGAATGGAGGATTGTGGCCCGTTCCTCTCATTTACACCGCGCAGAGGAGCCCAAGGCGTGTGAGGAGCTCAGGCCCGCTCCTGCCACTCAGGCTCGCTGCTTGCCACTGCTGGGACAGAGCAACCAAATCTACCTCCACTGGCCAAAACAGGCAAAAAGTTTTGAAACGTCTCCTGCAATGTGAGAAAGCCCTCCCCTGCGGGCATCCAGGTGTGCCATTTCTCCAGGCAGCGCTGGCTGCGTTCGGGTTGGGTTCTGTGCAGCACCCGGCACAGCTGGGACAATCCCCGCGGGGGCCCTTGGCCCTGCGGTGGTGAGAACCCACAGAAACGTGCTCCCGGGAGTTCCTTTCGGTGGATTTATTTGGGGACAAGCCGGCAGTGGGGTCGGGAGGAGCACGGGGGCTCTCGGGCAGCTCCGGATCCCTGCGCAGCGCGGCGCCGTGCGGGCAGGGGCTGTGGCAGGGCTGCGCCGCCGGCAGCTGCGAGGCAGGAGCGCCGAGCACGTGTCAGCAGCAGCCAACCAGGCCCTTCATTTAGACAGATTAAGCAAGTTGCTTATTGCCTGTGACATAATTTAGATGAATGGTGTGGGTAATCCATCAGGCAGACCCTGGGTAAGGCCCTGGAAGCAGTCGGTGGGGGATCCCATTACCTTACATGTGTTAACAGCCAAACTCCTTTGTATAAACAACAAAGTGGCTCTCCTGAAAAGGCCGATTTTCCCTCATTGTCTGGGCGAGGGCTGGCGGGGCGGCGGTGATGGATGGCGGCGGCTGGCGGGGCGGGATGCGGCCGTGCGGCGGGTGAAGAGGGACACCGTGTGGGGACGCGCCGAGGCACCGCGCCGGGCCCCGAGCCGGGCCGCACCGCCGCATGCTGCAGCACCGCCGCTGCTCTGCTGTGTGCTGCACGCTGCACGCTCCAACACGCTGTGACACTGCGTGCTGCGGTGCTGCGCACTGCAACGCTGGGGGCTGCAGCACCGCCGCTGCAATGCTGCGTGCTGCAACACTGCGTGCTCCAACACGGCGTGATGCTGCACATTGCAACACTGCATGCTCCAACACACTGCAACGCTGCATGCTCCAACACACTGCAACGCTGCATGCTCCAACACGGCGTGATGATGCACACTGCAACGCTGTGTGCTCCAACACAGTGTGATGCTGCACGTTGCAATGCTGCGTGCTCCAACACGGCATGATGATGCACACTGCAACACTGCATGCTCCAACACACTGCAACGCTACACGCTCCAACACGGCATGATGCTGCACACTGCAATGCTGCACGCTTTGAGACACTGCAACACAGCACACTGACCTGCTGCGCGCTGCAACACTGCATGCTCCAACACGGCATGAGACTGCACACTTCAACGCTGCGTGCTCCAACACACTGAAACACTTCATGCTGCACTGCTGCACGCTGCATGCTCCAACACGCTGTGACACTGCACGCTGTGGTGTTGTGCACTGCAACACTGGAATCTGCAGCACCACCGCTGCAATGCTGCACGCTGCAACGCTGCATGCTCCAACACGCTGTGATGCCACACACTGCACTGCTGCATGCGTCGCTGCATGCTCCAACACGCTGTAACGCCTCACACTGCACTGCCACATGCTGCACCACCACATCCCACACCACCGGGTGGTTCCGCAGCCCCATGGCTGTGTGCACCCAGGCTGGGTACCGTGGGGGGTCCTGGGGCTGGGCTGCAGCAGCAGCTGTGTCATGGGGCCGGGGAGGGAGGGGTGGCACAGGCTGCAGCCCCCACTGCGTTAGTGGTTGGGGCACAGGGGGTCAAACTCCAGCACTCATGCTGGCTCGGTCCCCTGGCAACAGTCAACATTAAAAATCTCATTAGATTTTTATTAGAGGCATAGAAAAGAAAGAAAGCGGTTATAGCATCTTAAACATTGAGTATTAAGCAAAGCTTTCAATTAACAAGCCATTTATTTCCTTCCCCCCTTGGCAAGAGCCAGTCTTTAAAAAGGGGAGAACCAAAACCTGCTGGAAGCAGGGTGCTGGTGATACCTGCTCCTGGGGGGGTTAGCTGACACCGCCTGGAGACGCTGCTGCCGCGATTGCTGGAGCTGATCTCACTTCCTTGGAGACAAAATAAAAGCAGACACAAAGGGGAAAAAAACAGCAAATTGAGAAACGTCTGTGTGGGTGTGCGGCACCCAGCCCCTGCCCCTCTCGGGGTGCTGGGGGAGCAGCGCAGGCCCCTCGGGGTGCTGTGGGGCTGCAGCCGCTGTGGTGGCACCGGCGTGTGTGGCAGGGGACGTGCCACAGCAGCGTGCACCAGTGCTGGGGCAGGGCCTGTCCCTGCTGGCCCCATGCAGGGTGCGTGTCCCTGGGGACCAGCCGCAGGGTGCTGCGTCCCGGGCTGCCTGGGGACCTCTCCCCCTGCGGGAGGCTGGAGCCAGGGCGGCTGCTCGCATCCCGGGGGGCTTGGGGCAACGTGATGGCTGGGCTGGAGACCCAGCGAGGAGGCTGACCCGCTCTGAGCCCCAGCACAGCCCCTAGGACCGGCACAGAGCGCCCGTGAGCCCCCGGCAGCCCCGCTGCCGAAGGTCCTCTCCGGTCAGGAGGGTCCCTGCCCTGCTCCGGCACTAAAACCAGCCACCAAAGTCATTTATTGCTCCTCAACTCCCCACCAGGAACATTATCCCTTAATTGCTGCATTTATTCAGACTTATTCTGTATATCTAACAATAATGACTGTATTAGATATGTAATTATTACTGTCATAAACGTAATAGTGACAAAACAATAATTGAAATAGTGTCTATGAGGATAATTCACCATTGCAATTAATACTGCCCTGCTTAGTTAATATGTCATGGTTTAAAATAAATGCTGTCATTACTCCATTACTAATACTGTGTTATAATAATTATTGCAGTAATAATTAAGTGTCTATAGTGATCATGGATTGCCATGGATTGGAATAGAAATTGCTGTAAATAACACCGGGGCGATAGCCGGGAGCTGCGGTGGGGTTCGGCGGGTCCGTGGGGCTCTTTGTCTGCACCATCAGGAAATTCAGGAGCTGAGTCTCTGCTCGCTGACCCCCGCCCGCCCCGCCGTGTCAGCCACCTCGCCGCGTCCCCCCGGGGCGCCGTGCCGGGGTCTGGGGGCCGCGCGTGTCCCCGGGGGGATGCTGGTGACACGGCACGGTGCTCCAGGGAAACGTCACCGCAGCAAGAGCCGGGGCACAGCTCCCGTGCAGAGGGCGCCCAGCCTTTGCCGAGGGCCCTGCGCTGTGCCCAGGCACCTAAATAAGCCCTGCTGCAAAAGATGGGAGGACAAAATGCCCCCAGCAGCAGCAGCAATAAAGGGCAGATCCCTGCGGAGTTGGCAGCTGTGTGAAGGAGCACAGGCTCCCGAGGGTCTCTCTGTCACAGCACTCCTGCTCCGGGTGCCCGTGGGCAGCGCAGAGCTGCAAGCCTGGCAGGGAGGTGGGCTGCGCCGTGAGCTGCCAGCGTGGCAGGGGGCTCCCGAGGCGCTCCAACATGCCCGGGCTGCTGGCACTGCCCGTCGGTCTGCTGCGACATCGCCCCTTGGCACGGAAACCCCCGCAGGGCAAGCTCTCCGGGCTTCTGGGCACGAGGCAGGGCTGGGGCAGTGCCGCGGCCCCCACACTGCTTCCCCGGGTGGAGGAGGGAGGTGCATTTCCTAACCAATGCAGGTACTTCATGGTAACTCAACTTTACTTGAGTTCAACTCAATTTTCTCAGATTAAATAAAATTTCAAAGTGTCACTCACTAGCAAACTATCAGTCGGAAGGTGGTTGATTTTTCTAACCCTATCTCTGGTCCAATTACAATTTTTAATCTATATGTAGATAATGGTGAACAAAACCCCTGTAGAAATGTCAAGAGTGAGGAGGTTATTAGCTTAGTTTTAATTACTGTCTATCATTCTTAGAAAACCGCAGTAACCTGATAAATTAG
Organism: Oxyura jamaicensis; assembly: GCF_011077185.1. Taxonomy (NCBI): domain Eukaryota; kingdom Metazoa; phylum Chordata; class Aves; order Anseriformes; family Anatidae; genus Oxyura; species Oxyura jamaicensis. The sequence continues at coordinate 918,791 of NC_048907.1, forward strand.
GTGACAGCGCTGGCTGTAGGAGTTTAGGTGGGCTTTAAAGACGCACCATTTCTTTAACCGAGGGGCTTGGGGTGGGCTCTGCTTCCCAGCATGGACGCTCACAGAACGGGCTGGGTGTCCTGCCCCAGCACCCAGCACCCGGCACCCAGCACCCGGCACCCGGCACCCAGCACCCGGCACCCGGCACCCAGCACCCGGCACCCGGCACCCAGCACCCAGCACCCGGCACCCAGCACCCGGCACCCGGCACCCAGCACCGTGCCCGGAGCAGCGCCATGCCGCACGCCCACCCTGCAGCCAGGCCTTCCCCTTCTCCTCCTGGCGCCGTGCTGAACGCACCCAAAAACCTCCACTCTTCCGCTGGGAAGACGCTGGCAAGGTGGCTTATTTGTTGAAAACATCATTTGAGGTGAATTTTGTTTCTAAATGAGCACGGGACTGTGCCCAGAGCTCATCTCATTGACAAACAGTGTGTCCATTGCTTTTAAGGAGACAAGCTGCCATTTCGCTCCCCTGAAAAGCACATAATATGACAGGTGAAATGTCAGAAATGAGACTAAAGGCTTGGGGAAAACATTCTTCAGCTGTGAAGTATTCCCGCTAGGAATGTTAAACCGTAGATTAAACGTAAATGTCTCTAAAAGCCTGGAACGTATCACACTTTATCAGACGCCGCTCCCGATGCGTGCACACACATCGACATGCGCGCACACGCGGGGGCAATCCGAACTCCAAATTAGTGCCCGGGCCCCGCGGCTCTTTGCAGACGAGGGCACCAAGAGGAGGGAAAGCTGGGGATGCCAGGGGGGCGGCATCTCCCCCCGCCATGCTCAGCCTTCCCAGCTGCTCCTCGGCCAGCACTGGGGCTCGGGGATGCAGCAGGGTGCCGAGGTTCTCGTGGTCCCTCGCCCACCGACAAGGCAGGCGGTGCCCGTCCCACACGGGGCACGCTGCTGGTGCTGCTGCGGGAGCTGGGGATGCTCCGGCCCCCAGCACCCGGCCGGGGGCTCTGCGGGCTGGCAGGTCGGCGGGGATCGCCCTGCGTGACCGGGCTGCATCCATCAGCCAATAAACAGTTCATTGCACGGAAAGAATTATCTTTGCTGGCATTAAGGTCGGCTGTAACACAGACATTATTACTAGCGGGAGGCATATAAGTAGAGCCTGTGGCAGATCGCAGCCTGTAACTCTTTATTATTTATACCGAGGCAGCCGTGCTCCTGGGAGGCAGGGGTGGGATGGCTGCACTCGCCTGGCGGCCCATGGGGACACCCACGATGGCGAGTGGGCAGCCACGGCGCTGGGTCCAGGCTCTGCTCCTCCTGTTTCCTCCTGGAAATGGGGCCCAGGCAGAGCCCCCCCTGCCAGCTGCCTCCCCGGTGCTGCTCCTGCCCGGCAGCATCCCGGCATCCTGCTCCCCGGTCAGACCCAGCAGGCGCCGAGGCTGGGCTGTGCACAAAGGGGCGGTGCACGAGGCGCACGGTGCATGAGGCACACGGTGCACAAGGCACACGGTGCACGAGGCACACGGTGCACGAGGCGCACGGTGCACGAGGAACACGGTGCACGAGGCACACGGTGCACGAGGCACACGGTGCACAAGGCGCATGGTGCACGAGGAACACGGTATATGAGGTGCACAGTGCACGAGGCACACCGTGCTGGCAGCCCGCAGCCGGATTTGGCCAGCTGCAGGGGAGCAGAGCGCTGTGAGCTCCGGGGCTGATGCTCCCAGGACCTTGTGATCCAGGGGAAGTCCCAGCATGTCAGCCTTTGGTCCTAGAGCCAGATCTGTGCGCTGCCCGAAAGCCATTAATAAAGCAGGAGACATTTAGGGCAGACATGTAGGGACCCTGCAGGGTTTTCATCCCTGGTGTCGTGCTCCAGCTGCGTGCTGCTGTGCCAGCCACGTGCCTCTCCGCTCGCCCTGTCCCCCCACTTGTGCTGACAGTGCCGCCGTGCAGGGACAAGCATCCTGTTGGCCAAGCACCCACGTGCCGGCTGCTCGGCTCGTGCTCAGCGAGCTGGGAGCCCTTCAGGAATTCATGCTCCACATCCCTCATGGCATCAGCTCGGTTTTTCTCTGAATTGTACCAAAACAAAGCATGCACGCTTACCTGCAGCATGCTGCCGGGGCTCTGCCCGCCTCCCTCTGAGCCCCTGGGCGTTGGGAAATGCCTGCGCAGGTCAGAAAAGCGCCGCCGCCAAGTGCAGCCATCCCGGCTGCCTGACATTGTCATGGAAATCATGACTCCCTTCCACACTTTTCGAAATTAAAATGTGCCTCTGCTATAAGTTGTTATCAAAAATAGAAGCGTTTTATCTATCTTTAGTACAGAACACAGATTGCATGGAGACATTCAATTTGGAGTCAATTTAAATTTCAATTGTCTGTGAAATCTAAATCAATAGGCTATAGTTCAATGGCGCTTTAATAAAACAGGACATAACAGAGAAATCATTAGGGATTACATATGATAAGAGATTGAAAACAGTGTCTGTGTAATGGTGGAGGAGCCATTAGAGAATTACCTCAAGCATTTGCAAGTAAACCAACAACCTCTTTCTCCTCCTGAGACTAACAAGAAGACTTAATTGTGCTGCAGCGTCTAAAAATACATCTCTGTCAGCCTTTTGATTGGTAGAAATTTACAGTGACATAAAAACCTCCGGGTGCCTCGCTGCTCCTCCACACGCCTGGGATGCCGCTGCCCCCCGGCCGGGCGCTCGCCCCCCGCACACGGGTCTGGGGTCCCCCCCCCCCAGCTCCTGCCACCCGTCCGCAGCTCTGTGAGGGGCTGGGGGGGCTGCGGCACCACCATGCCACCCCCCCCCCCCCCTTCTCCAGGGGTGTGTCCTGGCTCCAGGCTCCAGCTCACGGGAAGGTGGCCGGGGGTCCGGGCAGCTCCGGACAGAGGCGGTGGCCGGGGGTGGTGGCTGCCTGCGGTGATGTACGGCCCCAGGTTAAACCTCCCCCTTATTTATGGGGTGCTGCGGCGCGGAGCAGCTCCCAAACAGCATTAGTTAACTTTTATTTGCATTTAATAATAATTCACTTTCCCTTAGCTCGTTGCAAATTATCACAATCAGGCTGAAGATGAGATGGGATTTCATCAGCGCTGCTTTCCCACTCCTAGGTTGGAGAAATCATCTGCATGGAAATGGCGTTGGGGTGACGGGGGGGGACGCCCATCACTCATCCGCCGTGTGGGCCCCTTCCGAGCGGCACGAGCAGGGGCTGAGCCAGCCGGCAGCGGTCCGGGCAGCACAGCGGGGACCTGGGGGGCTATCGAGGGGCTCGGGAGGCACGGTGAGTGCTGGGCGCAGGGGAAGGGACATCCCTCGGCAGCTGCAAGAGGCAGCAAGGGGCCTGCCGGAGCACTTGGCTGGGGGAGGAAGAGATCAGATGGGGAAGTGTGGGCTGGGGTGGGCTGGGGTGGGTTGGGTTGGGTTGGATTGGATTGGATCAGATCAGATTGCACAGCACCATGTTGCACAGTGTGACACTGCTCAGCACTGGATCCCCTTGCCCAGCACCACACCACTCAGCACCGGATCCCCTTGCCCAGCACCACACCACTCAGCACTGGATCCCCTTGC